>NC_087207.1:42776774-42804279 GCF_015104395.2 Macrobrachium nipponense
ACGTTAATAATGTGGCTTCTTGCTTTCACTCTGAAAGTTTGACATTTTCCCATCTTGCCATCAACGATCATTTAATCGTTCTAAATGAGATATTCAAGCCATGAGAGAGAGAGAGAGAGAGATGAGAGAGAGAGAGAGAGAGAGAGAGAGAGAGAGAGAGAGAAATACTGAAATATCAATTTACCAAAACCATTTTGTCTTTTTGAAGCCTGCTTTAAGGAAAATTTCCAGAGTTTTTTTGACATTACCTTCTCCCTCCTTCATGCAAAATGCTTTTATATTTACGGAACATAAATTCTGCTGCCCATCAAACTTCAAAACATTGGCATAGCTGCACTTGCTGGCAGAGAAGCTACATATAATTACACACACATAAAGCACACACACACGCATATATACATTATATATATATATATATATATATATATATATATATATATATATATATATATATATATGTGTGTGTGTGTGTGTGTGTGTGTGTGTGTGTGTGTGTATAATTTAACCAACAGATTTTATAAAAATGTAAGGGAAAACACAGCAAATTTCCCTAGCTATCATCAAATATCTTATCTAAGATTTCACATTACCTAATAAAACAAATTAAAAGAACAACAACGAACTCAAGTACCACCTATTCAGTAGAGGAAGGAAAACTCGTAAACGAAGGTATTACAGAGGGGTGGAGGCAGTTTGATTGTTCAGTTTTGGAACAATCGTTTTTATAAAGTGATTCGAAGACCGCTAGCTGTTGCGGAGAAAACGCTTTTGTGTGAATAACTCAGCCCCCTATACAATCTATTCGGACCTTAAGCTTTTTTTCGTTATAAAAACCGAATAAGGATCACGCTGACTTCGGTAATATTTCAATAGGCTTAAAGGTGCCACTGGATACTTCCTTTTCGTACGAAATTTCTTTTATGAACACTGTATAAATATTCTCTGTGTGGATTCAGTCATTTTTACATTTCATCAGGATTAGCTTTGATTAAAACTTAAAGCACACGGAAAGATGCCACTTTACTATTAAGAAAAGTGAAAGTGCAACTACAAAGTAAAAAAAAAATTCTAATAAAATATAGCGTATTTATTTCTATTTCCGTTGGTGAAACCATGCTCTGTTTTGACCTAGATTGTAGTATGTTTTAATTTATTTGGTGTACTGAATTTACTAACCATTTCAGACCTGGTGTGGCATAGATCTTCAGGAACATCTTCAAAACTAGTAGTCGGACAGTTATGACATTCTAACACAATGTTTACAACACCTCAACATAATCTATAATGTTATAGAAGTTAGTCAAATCTATATACTTTAGGAGTTTACTCTTATGATTTTTAAGTTGTAGTCAGTGAGAACCCACAAAAAAATCTGAGCAAAGGTTCAAAAAAACGTTCAAACAAGTTGACTTACCCCCACCCTTCTATCCGTTCCCTCCTTCCCCCACCAACAAGATCCCCTCCCCATCGCCCTGGCACACCCCTCCTTCTATCACCTCTCCTTCACCAATTCTCCCACCCCGTTCTCTCTCTCTAAATTACGCACAGGGAGATATAAAGTCTGCTCATAATTATTCTACAGTAATTTTGAATAATAGTACATAAATAGAAATGCTGGGTGTAGTAATGAATCGATGGTAAATGGGCATGACTGTTTTGGCTGAGTTGGCAGTTCTGGATACAGTATTTGAACAATATACTATAAATGTTCACTGGCATGCGATCCAAGAAAGTGGTTTGCCGCTGGCTACTGAAGGTGTGCTACAATCACGCTGTCCATGGCCAGTTTGCTTGGATGCACAAATGGATGCAAACGTGTGATTGCACTCCGAATTTTTAATATGTGCAAGCACGGAGATTTGGGAAGGTGCCGTTCGGCGAGCCATGAAGTTTGAGGAGGATTATTGGTCCCCTGACAATATCCATTACAGTGTGGAACCCTTCATTGTCACTTCAGAATACGAAGATGAGGACGAGCTGTTCCTTGACAGTGATGAAGATTAAAATGAAATTTATGAGTTCTTGTGTGTATCATTATCCATTAATTTAATAACAAATTTATTAATTATTTTGCAATTTAGTTACAACCATCTCTTTGTTGAATAAATTATGCCATTTGCCCAATCTCTCTCATCACATTATACGAACAATCAAACAACAAGTGCAGAAAAACGACCATACACATACTGACAATCGAAGATCATAAATATAATTTCCCAGGACAATTCTTAGGCAACACACCAGAATCAGGTTGAACACCACAGCGGAGTCATTTGATAAAACACTCAACTCATTGTTGGAAAATTAGAGTTACATGTGCAAAATCATGCATATAATAATGTACAATGCACATATTATATTTTCCAGTGCATTGTGTAATTCACACGAGAGAGAGAGAGAGAGAGAGAGAGAGGGTGTGGTAGAATTGAAGGCGGAAGATGAGGAAGTGGAAGGGGTGGGAGAGAGAGGTGATGGGGATGGTGTGCGAGGGGTGGGGGATGGGGGTTGCTTGCTGGTGGGGGGAGGAGGGAACCAATGGGGAGGGGGTAAGTCGACTTGTTTGAACTTTTTCTCAGGTGTTTGGGTTCTCAGTGACTACAACTGAAAATCATGATAGTAAACTCCTAAAGTATATAAATTTGACTAACTCCTACAACATTACAAACGACACCCGGGTGTTGTAAACATTCTGTTGGAATGCCATAACATTCCGACTAAAAAGATTTCAAGATATTCCCGAAAAACGATGCCACATCGGGTCTGAAATGGTTACTAGGGTATGTTTCTGTTCGATTATTTTGAGTCTCCACTCATACTGAGAGTATATGAACGTGTTTAATTTGTGTCCTTTTTATTTGATCCTTGTTGTTAGTCTAAGCAGTACTAAGTATGAGTTTAATTACAAAGACCACTTCACTTTGAGTTAAGGACATAGACGTTTAAAACTTATGCGTGAGGGGAAATTTCTGATTATCACATACACAGGTTTCAAGATGTAAGATTGTAAATTAAAAAAAAAAATAGAGATAGATTGAGGTGTTTAGAAGGAAGACCACGATAAGTGGATATGTGGATATAAAGGCGTTTAGTGTAAGAGTTCCGTGTCCATAGTGGGGTTAAAATTAACATTCAGTGTCCTGGCTGCACCAGTAATGCCAGATTTATGTCCTCCTGTGTTTTCAGAAACAGAAAGTACACTGTTTGGAATTTTAGCGAACTAAAGTGTAAATTTATTTTCCTGATAAATTTTCGGCTTCAAATATTTCATATATTTTCCTGCGTCGAGGGAAGGCGCTAATTTGATCGGATTGTTTGATCGGATTGATTCCGCTTCGTCAGGTCCTTCCAAATATGGCCTCTTTGTCTTTACTGTTTTACATTTTTCATTTTCTTCCTCGTTTGGCCTTTTATTGTGGAGAAATCTCCTAATGCTTCGAGATTTTTAAGTTCTTTGTGGTCTCTTTCAATTATTTCAAGCTCACAACGGCTCTTGCCCAGATGTACTGGGAACGGATCATTTCCTACATAACGTTCATAATGTGGCTTCTTACTTTCAATCCAGTATAATGTAATAATATCATGTTTTCCAAGATAAATATAATTTAAATAACGAACCCTGAACCACACACGCACACACACACATATATATGTATATATATATATATATATATATATATATATATATATATATATATATATATATATATATATATATATATATATATATACGGGCCTCGCCTAAGTATAGGAAGGAAGACCCCGCTGAATGTTATAGCTTTGCGACTGTCATACGCTAGTATGGTGTTTCTACTTCCCATTTCGTCGAGTGACTTCGATGCAGAGAGATTTCTAAGTTCCCATTAGTGTCTTCCTTAAGTGTAGAGGCGATGACTTAAACTCTGAGTTAAAAAACAAAACTTTAACAATTTATTAAGAACTACATCTCTGAAGTAGAGGAGAGTTAGTTTCAGATAACTGCTCTTGATGAGAAGTACAGATCTAAAGTTACAAAGTCTTTCACAAAGAATCAGAACAAAGCTATCTCAGCATACATAACATACAGACAGACGAACATGTGACTAGGAAGTCACGTGTTACCTCTGCAGGTGATAGGTCACAGCTCTCATAGGAAGGTGCTGTG
This sequence comes from Macrobrachium nipponense, assembly GCF_015104395.2. Classification (NCBI taxonomy): domain Eukaryota; kingdom Metazoa; phylum Arthropoda; class Malacostraca; order Decapoda; family Palaemonidae; genus Macrobrachium; species Macrobrachium nipponense. The sequence goes on from NC_087207.1 coordinate 42,780,916, forward strand.
ACCTGTTTTGGCAAGAAATGATAATGATGACACAGACAAATGCAAACCAGGTCCACTGCAAGTATAGCACGCAGTGTCTAGCTTACGTCCTGTTGTCAATACAGATCATGCTCTTATCTCGCCAGTGACCCTTTGGGTCATGGGGTATTTTCATATATATATATATTTATAATGTAATTATTACATTAATGCTCGGTCAGCTACAGACCAAACTGAACATTAAAGCTTACTTTATATATGATTCACAGGAGTGTGATAGTATATAGTTAGTCTTAGCTACAATCAAGTGGTTAAGGAATAAATTGTAAAACAAAATTACATACATACGATATATAGAAATACTCATAAGTAAAGATAAATGCATGGAAGATACAATCCATGTATAAGATAAATACATATGATATCATACTAATGTTAATATACTGTTTGTCATGAGGATACATACACAACAGAAAGTACTGCCGTTCTGCTGATAATTGCATGACATAAGAATTACATTCAAAATTGCAGATGTGGTTAAATGGTAAAAAAAATTGTGATAAGGTAAAAGGTTAGCATGTACATGAAATGGTTGAGATAATAGGTAACTTTTTAAGAATAGTTGTTACCAGATTGAGATATATAATTAATGATTGAGATATAAAAATTCAGTAAATGCACACATATATATTCCAGGTACGTACACGCACCGACATATTAATACGTAGGGCTTCAATTGATTTATTATTAGGTGCCCTACCCTATAATGATACTGATACTTAAGTTTTTCATATATATATATATATATATATTATATATATATATATATATATATATATATATATATATATATATATATTATATAGAATGCAATAATGTCTCGGAGTTTCCTGTTTTACATTTTGCCAGCGTACAAACCGCTTTTCACACAAACACAATTCCAAACAACTTTCCTCCGAGTCAGATGAAATGGCCAATTTCAGGTGGCTCTAAAATCAAACGCTTTCAGTGCCATTGGAAAATTGTCTGGGCGGGGTACAACGTTCCGTTGATGATCCATCCGTGTTCGCCTCAACCTACGCCAAGCAAATATGTTCGTGGCGATGAGAACCACCAACCGTTACTTCACATCACCGCAGCAACGGTATAGAACCGCAGATTCTCCTCGGCATGATGAGTCGTTGATGTGTGGTCCACACTAGTTAGTTTCGATAGTTGGGGGTGGCCACTTTCGCATTGTATGGAAGAGGTAAGGTGGGGGATGATAGTACTCGTCCACGAAAAATTCGCGAATTAAGCTCGTTCCCGGATGATAGTGCTAACTCCACGGATCGCCGTTCCAATGCATCCGTCAGCGGCGACGAACATCCGTGAAGAGCCGTTGATCCGTCTGGACACGCAACTTGGAAACCTTCCCTGTCATAACGCAAGTGAACTTATCATCGTCAAAAGGGTAAAGTTGTTTCACAAAAACTTTCGCGTGTATGGGAAAGAGAGCCGTTTTAGCACTAGACCTAACTCGCATAAATCCATTGATATATGATGGTGAATTCAAAAAAGGAGGTCAGCTGGACAAACTTTATTACTCATGGCATCTGAACAGTGAGTGAACTTTATTTTTAAGTCTCTGATGACCATAAAATGGTTTCCTTATTAGGGGAAATCAATACGTGTCCTGCCAGATTAGATATTACTGGTACAGAGGTTATTCGCCATGAAGTTGGGAACGGTGCAATTTTGTATGCTTGCCAGGGCATCAGAAGAATCAAAAGGAAATGGTAATCATGATCCTGTAATTCTCAACGCTTACTGATATTAAACTATAATAAATTCTATCTTATGGGCGTCTAACAAAGGAACATAACCCAGTTTCTCTCGTCCCGTTCTCCAAAGTTTAAAGTCAGATCTTTAATAGGCAGAAGATGTGGCAACAGAACACCCTTTGTGGCTATCGTGATAGCTTCCAAAAAGTCTTTTGATTTTTCAATAAACGTGTGAAATTTTGGTACAGATATGGTCTACTTTTGAACTGTAATACGCTAATGTTGCCAGCAAATGTTGCACTTCCATCCATCTGATTGATATTACTAGTGTTCATTCACCAAAGTCATAAGTTGATTAATTGATGATAATTGTTTACGAAGTTCGGAAAAAACTAATTAGTTTTCATGTTGCAGAAACTCAATTCTCTTATTCTGATCATTAATTTTAAGACGATTTGAAATTCCTAAGCCTAAACTTGCAACAAACCCGAAGACGTTCAGTGCAGCAAATATAAATGGGCTACGTCTTTCTAGGCTACTGTGGCGCACTGTCCACTCAGCATATCAGGGAACCGATAGACTTCTGCTTCAGCAGTTTTGTTTTGCAAGTCAAATGATAACATTTCTGCAACGCTTAGAGTTTGTGCTAGCGAAATCTCTGGATTGAAAGGGAAATGACATTGATGTAACTGGTGCAATGATTTCGGCCACCGAGTTCTTTTGAGACTGTGACTAAAGCCTTTAAAGAAGTCGGTAAGGGGCTTATGGTCAGTAAGAACCTTGACAGGATAGCTGTATATTATGAACTTAAAATGCACTAGTGAGTTAACAATTACTAGCCCTTCCTTATCTATTACTGCATGTTTACTTTCAGAAGGTCTCAGTTTACGTGAATAAAAAGCTATAGGGAAAAAAACTGTTTGTCATATTGCTGAAGCAATACCCCTCCTACCCCTAGGTCTGAGGCGTCCGTTGCAATAAAGAATTCCTTACCGAAGTCAGGAAATTTTAATATAGGTGAACTACATAATTCATCCTTCAAAGTATCAAACGCCTGTTGATGCTTCTCAGACCATATGAAATCTACGCCCTTCTTCATAAGATCGGTTAGAGGAGCAGCTATAATTGAGTAATTGCGTATGAAACGGCGGCAATACCCTACAGCCTAAAATTGCTGTATCCCCTTGACGTTAGTAGGTACCGGAAAGTTACGGATAGCCGACACCTTATCGCGGACTACTTTAATTGACCTTGACTAGACACCGTAAAACCTAAATAGACTGTTTGAAAAATTCACACTTGGTTATCTTTATCCCTTAAGTTATGCTGCCTTAGTCTCTGTAGCACACCCTGGTAGTTGTGACGCCAGATAACTCACAATCATCAATCTCTGTAGCACTCGCTCCAGTTTACGTAGATGTTCTTCTAAGGTATTAGAAAAAATTACAAGGTCGTTCCATATAGGCATGTAGGATATCCCCTAACAAGTCTCCAAACACTATATTAATCATTCTAGTGAATGTAATTGGGGCGCAATGTAAACAAAAAGGCATACGTAAAAATTCATAATGTCCCTTGGCTGTGGAAGGCAGTGTATGGGATACTCTCTTCTTCTAAAGGTATCTGGTGAAAGCCTTTAAGTAAGTCCAAACTGGTAAAATATATATTCTGTCCTAACAAAGATAAAATATCGTCAGTACATGGCACTGGAAATCGATCGGGAATCGTTTCCTCATTTAAGCGACGGAAATCTTCGCAAATACGCCAGGTTCGATCTTTTTTCGGTACGACGATTAAGGGGAAATTAGCATCTTTTTGTGTAAAATTAGCATTTTTTTGTGTGATCTGACTATTAATTCCAGCCGGACTGTAAAAGATAAGAATGAAGGTATTACCGAAGAAATGTTTGCATAGAATAGCAGCAAAGAAAATTCTATAATAAAGTGAAATGTTTTATTTGCAGTTTCTTAGTTTTACCACTTGCTCGTTCGTGATTGAAAATGAAGACCATTTGATTGGTGATAGATAATGAAACCATATTCAATGAAACAAACTTTTCAGACGATTCACCGAGTATCAATGGATGACCTTAGCCGTGTTCGACTCCAGCGGAAACTCAGTAGGATTCTCTCGTGATGCAGTGGCATCATCATCTCGATTTGCCCAAAATGAATCCACGAACGACGTTAGCCCTGGCTTATGACCGAGACACCAGCTATACGGTATCTACTAATTCATTCATGGATATTCTTGGCTGGCCCTTCTATGAACAATCATTGTTTTTCAATTTGATTCCTTTTTATTTGTCAGTTATCCATATTTGTCTCCTTATATTTTTCTGGGATTTATATGATTATTCCACGCTGATATTTACGGTCGAGTTTCGGAAACATTCGTTTCTTGCTGATAAGGGTATCATTTTTCCGGTGAGTAAATCCAATAAATATCAGCTTTGTTCTGCTTTTGTTTCATGTCCTGCTTTCCCTTCATATTCATTATCTTCATTTACATTTTTCTACGTGTTTCTTCCACGGTTAGATTTTCAGCTGTTGTTCCTCGTCCCCCTTCCCTCTCCCATCACTCCCGCTCAACTCATTTTCTTTGAAGGTCCCTGATACTCTCTATCCCTGCAGCAATTTCAATCGGGTCCCTTTTTCTCCCTTTCATTGGAGCCTTTTCTTCGCTCTTCTGCACCAAAGAAACCGGACCTCAGGTCGTTTTTATATATTGCTGGATAAGTGGCTAGATGTTTAGAGGCTTTAGTGTAATGAGAGAGAGAGAGAGAGAGAGAGAGAGAGAGAGAGAGAGAGAGAGAGAGAGATTGACGACCTTTCACACAGAAAAACCGATAAAAATTTTTCAACTCTATACCTTCAAAATCTGAGCTCATGAAAATATGAACACTTTATGTTGCAGCAGGCACTCTGCGTTTTTAAAGAAATGGAAAAATCTCTTACTACGTATTTTTCTCTGGCAAAGCCCAGTCTCCAAGCAACCTGCCGGATTTACTCTGCTTCACCAGGTCTTCCCAACTAAAAACCTTCCAATCTTTTCTTTTCATGCTTTTTTTATTTTTCAGTTTCCTTTTTAATACATCTGCAGAGGACTCGTCAAGGTAATGATACAAGTCATCATTTTAATTTCGGCAAATGAGTATGGCAATGACCCGCAACTACTGGCAAAAGCCCAATCGTCAATAAAGTTTAATATTTCATATCTGAACACAGGAACTTGCCCATTTTATTATTCATAATATCCCTCCTTCGCCAGTCTTACATTTTCCACGATATTTCCCTTCCATTGACCATCGATAATCGTTTCAGAGTAAGAATTTGAAACTATACGAAGGTAATTCTCTTTCCTAGTACTGAAAAAACTGATAATTAGATCATGAATCCTTGCGTAGCCAGTAATCTTCTCTCTTTCAGTGGCAGGTTTACTACGAAAGAATTCGTTCAAGGTCTGGGCAGCCCCTTTCCCCGCTATCAGAGAAACTTCACCTGCGATATTTTGAAAAAGATTTTCGCCCATTTATAAACCTTGTTGGGATCTGGCTTAGATGCGCTGATGACATCTTCACGCCCCGGGGACAAAAGCTGTGGGGAGATTAATGACGTTATTAACAGAAGTAATGGGGGGTAGACCCAGCCATTATATTGAGAAATGTATGGGGAAAAGACCGCTTAGATTACCTTTTCCAGACATATTGACCATAAAAAGAAGCGAAAATACACCTTTGCCTTCAACAAGAGGCTAACACTCCCTGTTATCCTGTTATGTATATTTGTATCCAAAGTCGCCATTATATCTTGTTCTAGAGATCGCTTGCTTGCAATCTTTTTCATAAGGGTAGGAAAGCATGCATTCGTAGGCATTCCCTAAAGGAATGGTGATAATTCATCAGCATCTGACCCAATTACTCTGGCAAGATATATTGTCACGAAAGCCATCAGTAAAGCGAATAAAATTTACGGCATCAAACGCAAAAAAAAAGAAAAGAAAAAATCCATAAAATTATAATCCTAAAGGCAGAAAATATGGTTGTAGAGCATCTCAAATTGAATAGCATTTATATGTTTACTCTCTATCGGGATCTTGCTAAGTTATGTATACTCAAATAATAAGCTGATTTCGGTGCTGGCAAAGTAGAATTCAAGAATTGTAATTGAATTTATGTGAGACCAGAAGATCCACTGAACACGAGTGAGCGGAAAGATATAGACCACAGGGATTATAATTTTCGTTTATGCAAAAGACTAAGGTACAGTACTAGTTGGAATGAAGTTGATGTTTTTTAACAGCAGCTTTCCTTTTACAGTCTACCATCATCATTCATACAAATAACATCAAGTTGTCATATGATAAGGTAACGAGGGGTAAATCCGCTGTATCACTGAATCTGCAAATTAATTATTTTTTCTAATTACAATGAAATCGTTGCTATCATCTGTATGCACAGAAAGGAACCTTACATCCAGTTTCCTTTTCAAATTCATGAAGGACTCAAGGAGGCTGGTTGTCGTAGTAGTAATAATAGAAATATTCTGACAAGTCGTTTTTTTTACCTCTCAAACTTACACATACATACTGATCTTTCCTAGACTTTCCCCATCACTCCATTAAACAGGAAATCGGTCAGGGAGGCATAAAACGCGATTAATAAAGGGCCAAATGACTCCAAATCAGTTCCTGTTGGCTAATCATATAAGGCATCCTTTCATCATGAAAATGCCTCAGCCGACATTCTTCTTTTGGTTGCGTCTAGTAACTTGCATTGCAAGGCTATTGGAACCCTAAAACACTGTTTTGAAATTCTTTTCGATATTTTTTATTAAACAGCAAAGCAGGAAAAAATCTTTCCGATGACTAATAACTTTTTTCCTCGTGACAGATATGTTATAAAAAATAATAATGACTGTGATGGTAATTGCTTCATAGCAAAGATAGATAAAGGAAAGGAGAACGCATTTTCGAGAAGTTCGGCAGTAAGGAGGCTTTCGCGCCACTGTTGGAGGCGCCTATGTTCGTGGTTCTTCTAGAATCGGCAGGAGTGTTGTGGATCTCGTCGTTACGTGAGAAACGCCGCGATTTCTGATGCAATACCTCGTCTAGATTCATCTAAGAAGTTCTAGAAATCCCTGGAGTCGGTGACGTTCGCCGTAGGCTCCGCCCCCAGAGTGCTGTATAAATACGACGAACGAACTTTGGAGAGCAGTGATCGTAGAAGGAAGAGATTGTAATAGAGGGAGATCACCAGTTAGTAAGAGCCACCGATCAGATTATCAGTGAGAGATCAGCAGCAGTGATCGTCAGAGAAACTAAGAGACGAAGGAACAAACCGACGAAGCATCAATCAAGAAGAAAAAGTTGCGTCGAGAGTTGGTTGGATATTGGTCTAGTCGTCTTCAGGGTGTGGTCTTCCGTGTTATCTCGACGTCGAGCAGACTTCAGAGAAGAAAAGGTCCTGTTACAGGTGTTGGGGAATTCCTGCCTTACAAGAAGATTAGCTTCTGCAATACGGAGTCAAGAGGACGTCCGCAATCGCCGATCTACTTTCATGAAGCCACCTCTTCGAAGTGCCAAACTGTTTAGCAAGTATTCTTATTACCTCACTGTTTCCCCCCAGTTCACGCAGTGTAAGATTCTATCTGTTTATGTAAATAGGAGATACCATTCTGCATTTACCATTGTTAGTAAGCTTGTAAATAAACCTTTGTTTTGTTAGTGTTTCTTTCTATATTCATATCCCCAGTTTCAACTGTTTGTGTTGATAAGTTTTTTTTTTTTTTTTTTATTATTATTTCATAACGAACCTGAAGTGGACCTCCCTCAGAGGCCGTAACATTGTCTCTGAGATCTCTAGGTCCGTAACAATGACCTAAAAGATGTCAATCTTCCTCATTACTGGTATTTTATATTTGGAAAGTTCTAGGGCAACAAAATAGGTAAAAGTCTTCAGAAATTCTCATCCTCTCCCCCCCACCATCCCCGCCTTCTTTACATCCGTTACTGCCTCGCCTTCCGCTCATTTCCTCTTTCTCTGTAATCTTAGACTCTTTCTCCTCCGTCCATGATACTCTGCACTGAAAGAAACTGCTTATGAGATGTCAGCAAAAACGAGGAGAAAAGAAATCCGCCCAGAAAAAAAAAAAAAACAGACGAGGAGATCCAAAGCAGGTCACAACGTTATCTAGGTACGTAAGGATTTATATATATATATATATATATATATATATATATATATATATATATATATATATCTATATATATATATATATATATATATATATATATATATATATATATATATATAAGTGTGTGTGTGTGTGTTTGTATAATATATATATATATATATATATATATATATATATATATTATATATACTATATATATATATATATATATATATATATATATAATGGGACCTTCCCCTGAATCTCCTGATGCTGATTTGAATGCCGCTAAGGACGTCAGAATTACTACATTTTTGCATTGGATCTCAGACTTTGTAGAACTAAATATGCATGTATGTAATTATGTATGTATATATGGTGTGGCAGACAAAATGCCAATGGACATAATGTCGACGGATATAATGTCAATGGACAAAATGTCGACGGACAAAATTGTCGACGGACAAAATGTCAACCTTTGTTTAGGTAGAACAAATGTCGACAATAATAATAATAATAGTTTTTGTTTACATATTCCAGCACCAGTAGTTGTCTTGTTTCGTTGTACAGTAAGTTCCAGAAGTGAAGCGACAAATCTCAGAATTGATCGTACTTCTTTAGAAACTCATGGGGTTGCAGTTAGTATATTTTATTCCAATTATTGTCATCCTATTTATCTGGTAATACGTATCAGTGATTAACTGTATATGCGCACAAAGTATTTCCCCGTGAATGATTCAGATGTTAGTTCAGTAATTGTTTGTTAAAACAAAGAAAAAAAAAAAAAAGATTTCCCCAAAGAAACTTGTGCGGCGGCTTTCAAAGTGTGATATGAAGTGTCCACCATAGAGTGGCAGCAGGAACCTTGAGCATAAGCATTGGCCTAATATTTGTAAATTAACTTTCTACTTTTATGGCGTTATATCGAAAGGTATTATGATTCCTTTTGATAAAGCACAGAGAAGTTTAGCATCTGATTAAATGAAATATAAATACGACGAAGTTGGTGTAAAAAAAAAAAAAAAAAAAAAAAAAAAAAAATGAAATCCAAGTTATTGTGCGCGTTTAGCGTTGGTTACAGGGTTAGGCCTATTTCAAGAATCAAGGAAATATATTTTTTCAGCTTGTTAGTTAATAATTTCATGGAATTTCTCGATTGAGCAAATTTTTGCATGCAGAATTGCGTTCAGGGTCGCACCAAACAAGTATTTTCGTAGGTTTCCACCTTTTTTTTGCAGTGCATAAGTGAGACTATTCTTGTCCATAAGATCCGGAGTGTGAATATGCTTGGCGAGCATTATTTTAATTAGAGTATCCCCTGTTAAGCTCTCTCTCTCTCTCTCTCTCCTCTCTCTCTCTCTCTCTCTCTCTCTCTCTCTCTCTCTCTCAGGACGTTTTTATCTATAAGGAATAACCAGAGGTCTGTTTTAAGAATCGAGCACAGGCCTATTGGTCATGCTCGGGTGCTTCTTTATATATATATATATATATATATTATAATATATATATATATATATTATATATATATATATTATATATATGCAGTCAAGTATTATTGCATAACAGAAATTTATGAGTTTTTTTGTAGATATATATATATATATATATATATATATAATATATATATATATATATATATATATATATATATATATATATATATATCTACAAAAAAAAAAAACATCATTTAAATTTTTCTGTTATGCAATAATACTTTGACTGCATGGATTGAACGGATTACTGTTTGTCATTAAATTTCACGGTTGGGATATGATTCGAAGATTTGAGGTAGTAGGTTGAAGTGAAAAAGGTGGAGTTAGTATTGTGGGTAGAGGTAGAAAGGGGGGGGGGGGGTCTGTCGTCTCCCTACTTAACCACGATGGTGATTTTACGGATGTTTCTGGTTGCTTGCGACCGACTTTCTTATTTTTTTATATAGCGAGCCTGTTCCCAGGTGCAAGGACAGGTTTCTGGTGTCGGTCCTGAAGGTTCTATCTTGCCTAAATAACAGACAGTGGCCCTGCATTGTAAGCCTTGCAATGCCCGGAACTATAGGCCTAGTCACCTGAAGGTAGCAGCAGAGGTTAGAGCCTTTCTCGAAGATGGTGTTTTATGCTCGGTCCCAGAAGCTAGAATCAGAACTACCAACCACCCCCAACTTCTCCATTGAATCTAGGTGCATTCATGGTTGATTATGTTTAATGTCGCAGAGATTTTCCTTTCACATTCTATTGATAATTGCATGGTTTTATGCATCTTCGCTAAAATAATTGATAATACACTATAATGTTAAATATTTGTTTCCACATTGCTCGAAATATACATTGGTAATGTTGGTAATTCTGTGTTGAACGAGAATTTCAAATTGTTTCGTTTCTATGGTTTTGAAGTAATTTGCTATACTTTAAAATAATTACTATTACCGTAATTTTTTCTTATGATTGTTATAAATATCATAGATTTGATATTTGTGCATCATATGTTAGCTTTATTTTGCTTGATAGAGGTTTCACTGTAGAAAAAATATATATATTTTTAGCTACGAGTTGTAGTTGCCAGTTAGTGAATTTCGAACGAAATTCTCTGAAATTTGTCGCTTCAGTTTTGGAACTTACTGTACAAGCCCTTTAATGCTAACAATGTATTCTCAACGAAGAATGATTTTTCAAATTCGCAACGAAGAAGTATTTTTCAAATTCCGTAATTCTCCAAGATCTGCAGTATAGTGAAATGGTTTTTTCGGTCTTGCCCATCATTATAATGGCGATAACAAAAACGAACAAAGGCGACAAGAAACTTCTTTACGAAGGCTGTGTTTACGTTGTCGATAAGCGAAAGGAAGATACGATCTTATGGCGATGTGAAAAGCGTGGATATTGTGGTGGACGAATAACAACCTCTAACGATACAGGATTGGGCGAAGTCGGGTGTCTTAAAATTCTTCTACTCTCGCAACGATTTTGATATGCGCCCTCAGCTTCTATTATCATGAGTGACATCAACACGAACACTGGAATATCTCTCCGAACTACCTTTAGTTTAGAATCAAATTATGGAGGGCAAAGTTTCCATAATATAATTGTGCCAAATTATGGAGGGCAAAGTGGTAAATGCTTCAACGCACAACTCAAATGCAGTTTTTCCTGCCCTAATATGTATTATATATCATACTACTATTTTTCCAACGCATTGTGTTTAAAATATGTTTATACTTATTGTTGCAATTATACGTACTGTTTAAAATATCGCTTAATAAATGAATACAGTGTTGCTTTTTGAATAAAGGTTCTTTAACACCATAGCTATTTCATGAAATCCTTAGCAGATAATACAGCATTTACACGAAATCCCCTATATTCTAGGCGCTTTACATTGTAATTACTGATAGTTGCAGTGGCTTCATGAACTTAACTAAAATTTTCAGGGATTTCATGAGGTACCTAATTACACACATTCCCTGTAACACACACACACACGTACACATAGATAACGCACAATTATATATATACATACATATATATATATATATATATATATATATATATATATATATATATATATATATATATATAAGTGACAGATTTAGTTGTTTACTTGATATGAAGTTTTTGAAGATGTCTTAAACTTCAAATGTTTATTATTCAGTCGTAATGTCGGGTGTTAGAAAATTATGCAAACACCAAAATTTCCCGAACATGGCAGTAAAGAGATGTATACTGCACTATACCACTGGCGAACAAACCTTTGTTCTGTCCAGTAGTAAGAGTTTTTATTTATAAAACTGTTACAGGGGGTTCTGGCGACTAACGTAATAGATTACATATTTTGAAAATAAAAGATAATTTATGTGAGAGGTGTGGGGAATTATCCTTTACATATTTTTCCACTTCTGTAAAGAAAATAAAGCGATATGTAAAGAAATTAAAGCGATACGTATTTATCTTCAAAACGTTCACTTTGGTATATGTGGACTGAATATAAAGCTTTTTATAATAAAACGTATGTGTAATTAGACTCCGATGGTGATACAAAGAAGGATAATAGTATACTGATACTAACAGCGGGATATCTGGATGTAGTCTGGGTGAGAAAAGCGAAGAACACTTCCAGGTCAGAGCTGTTTCAACCCTTCAAGTGTAAATGGACAAACGATAGATGGCTACTGAGGTGCATTGATGGCACTGCCTTGGATGGTTGCGAAAATAAAGGGTTATTACCCAGTCATTACTCTACACTGTGGCATATTAAATTGAATGGAATAGGAAACTCAGGCAAAAAGCACTGGGACCTATGAGGTTATTCAGAATCGAAGAGACCTATCAAACGGAATGTTTTCGATAAAAGAAACTGCATTTAGAGCTTTATGTCGTCAACCAGATTTGTTTCCCAACCGACCTCCAGTCCCCCCCCAAGGGTCTGTCAGGAGGTATGCGCCCACCACAAGGTTATTAAGGTTAGGGGCCTGACCGCCCACTTGCTGACAGGCAGGACACCTCTACTACATGTAGTCCAGAATGTAAGCTTATAAGATTGGATTGCCTTTCCTTACTGCCAAATGAAAAGACAGATACTTAAATGTGCCTGAAGCAAACAAAGCTAATTAGAGACCTTTTCCATGCAGATGTTGCTTTTGTTAATGATGCTATTAAGGAGGAGTTTTGTGAACTTATGACTGGCCCCAGCGATTGTGATCTATGAGAAAGTCTTTAGTAAGGTTCTGTTGCAAAATATCTAAATCATATGTGAAACTGGGTTTTCCAGCTTACAATTTCATAAAATCGAAACGAGAATGAACGTGGGAGCCGGCCTACGATGTGCTTTAGCAAAAACTGCTCCTCGGCACACTAGTCTAGTTGATGAAAAACAGTTTTAGCAATCTCATTAACTCATTTGCTGCCGATGTAATAATAATCGTGATTTTGCAGCTTAGCAACTACCTTGAAAATTTACTGCATAGAAACGGGTAATAAAAATTTGCTCTATTTTTTTATGGAAGTCTTTGCGGTAACAAAAATACTGGTTATGTCAAGAGAGTTATGCACTTACTTCCCTTCAGTACAGTAATTGCAAATATACATAATGGAATTTTTTCCAGATTTCGTTTTGCTTTCTTTATACGAAGTGGAGGGGGCACACTATTGACATTCAAAATACCAGAGGTACGTACGTGCAAAAAAAAAAAAAAAAAATTGAATACCCGTTATACTTTTAAAAGATAATTAGCTTATAAAAACCTGAGGAGAGTTTCCCCAATCAATGCCAAAAAAAAGGCTATTATATCATTGAAAACTAGTAACCACCTGGAGTAAGATTACCTCGTACATTTCATGCCATAATTACGCATTAAGGTTGTTTAACAACACATTTATACCTTACAAGGATACTTTGCTTCTGAAGCCATCTAAAGTAAACAATTTTCACTATACGTAGAAAACTCATTTATAAAAATTCATAATCATTCCTAACCATTCATAAAATATTAGTATAATACAAAAAAAAAAAAAACAAAAAAAAATGTACTATTTTGAAACATGCCAAAATCAAAATTTAGAAAACCCACAACCTATAAAGAATACCTTTGACCTTTCAAGAATTCAGGCAAGTTCAAGAAACCGATAAACTTCAAAATTAAGCAAAGAAAGTTGTTCAATGCGAGATCTTGTTAGGGAGGGATTTATTACTTCATAGACCCGTTTTGCCACGAAATATATAAAAAAAAGACAGCAGCTCTCACCTTAGTATACTGTATCTAAAAATGATATTGTTATGATACAATAAAGTTTGTCATACTTACTGGCAGATATATATATATAGCTGTATTCTCCGAAGCCCGACAGAATTTCAAAAACTCCCGGCACACGCAGTGGTCGTCAGGTGGTTAGTACCCATTCCCGCCGCTGGGAGGCGGGTGTCAGGAACTATTCCATCTTCTATTCAGATTTTCTAATGCCACTGTCCCGAGGGGAGGTTGGGCGGGTACTTGATTATATATATCTGCCAGGTAAGTATGACAAACTTTATTGTATCATAACAATATCATTTTGTTCATGACACTTACCTGTCAGATCTATATATATAGCTGATTCCCACCATTGGAGGTGGGGAGGACAGAATAAAAGGATTTTGGGAAATTCACATGCAGATGATAGACATCTTGGCTCCTTACCTGTTAGCATAGCTGACTTCGTGATTACTGTCACCCAAGTGCTTTTGCTTTACTAGTCTCTCCAGCAAGGACATGACCTGTATAGCTGGTGAGTTCTAGATGATCTGACACGGGGGCGTGACCACAATGTGTCTAGACCATATTGACCATACCATGAGGGCTAAGAAGTAAAATAAATATCACCACCTGACCAACCTAGCCAAAGTTAAGGTGTTTTAACTAAGGCTTAAGAGTTAAGAAGTCCGCCATTGGCGGCGACCTCAACAAATAAAATTAAGAGCTCTTCCTAACCATTTTCTACAGGATAGGATGAGTGGTACTTCTTGCCCCAAGATTGTGTCTGCGGACACGTATGGCCCTAGCGAGCAGCAGATCTCATATGACGTCTTCACATCTCTCAGGGAGTGTGAGCGAACACAGAGTTGCTTCGCTAAACGCGTACTCAGGATGTAACTGAGTGCCATACTCTGTTGAAATGCTTCCGAGGCCGCGCCTCACCTCGTGAGCATTTACTTTAAAAGGTTTCAAATTCTTTGTTTCAAACATGACGAATGAGCCTCTTAGAAAGACTCCTTAAAAATAACGCCAGGGCGTTCTTCGACATGGCAAGTCTGGTCTTTTTACGGAACACCGCAGATTGTCCGAATGACCTCGACTTTCTTTAGTTTTATTAAGATAAAACTTGAGAGCCCCGACAGGGCACAGGACTCTCTGTGGCTCTTGCCCAATAATTTGTGCCATCCCCTTGATCTCCAGGCCTCTGGGCCAAGGGTTAGACGGGTTTTCGTTCTTAGCAAGAACGGAAGGCTTAGAGGACACCGAATTATGTCCTCTAAAGCCAAAACCTCTGATGATGGCTAAAACCTCACTAACCCTCATTGCCGTAGCTAGAGTGGTTAGAAAATTAGCCTTTCTGGTCACGTGTATTAAGTTTACAGAAGGGAGAGGTTCGAAATGCTTTGACATCAAGAACTTCAGACTACGTCTAAGTTCCATGCCGGAAGCTTCGATCTAGACCATTTCAAGATTTCCGCAGACCTCAAAGATCGTGAAGGGCTTTGTTGTTTGACAGATCCGAATCTCTGAGCCTAGAGGCCGTCAACAACATATTTCTGTATTCTACAATCGTTGGGACTGTTAGCTTATCCCATACTTCAGACGGAAAGGGAAAGACGTAAAGTAATTCACAGAGTGGAGGTGTAGGATTAGTCATTCTTCCTGCACTATCTCCAGAATTAGCCCACTCCGATTGGTACACTGCAAAATATGCAGCACTGCTTTGCTTTGGCAATGAGGACTTGTAATTAATCTTGAAGATCCTCTGCTTCTCGACAGTCTGAACGCATCCAGACTCAGAGCGGAGAGGTTTTAGGTACCTCTCGAAGTGAGGCTGTTAGAGTAGACCGATTCTCTCGGGAAGGGTCCTTGGAAAGTGCCCTCTGAAGGACGTGACCTCTGTGAATCCAGCCTCTCGAAGGCCAACATGGGGCGATCAGCGTCTTTCTCGCTCCCTCTGACGCCAGCGATTATCTTATCATATTTCCTAAGCTTTTGAATAGGGGAAAAGAGACTAACCAACTATCCCCATTCCATACTATATGATTGCGTCTATTGCTAACGCTCTCGGATCGAGAATAAGGGAGCAACGTAGAGGAAGCTTCTTCGTCTTCAATATTGCGAAGAAATCTACGAAAGGACGTCTCCAAAGTCTCCACAACTCTCGACATACTTCTAAGCGAGGATTACTCAGACGTCAGTAGTTGCTGCCGTCTATCGAGAAGATCCGCACGGACGTGCAATAGTGTAACGAACCTCTTGAGGATCGTTACGTTCCGTGCCTATGTCGATAACCATCTCTCTCTTCTTGGGATATGAGAGAGCTGCGAAAATTATCTGAGATGATTTGGACCAATCGACCAAAAACATCATCTGTTCGAGGAACTGGAGAGCCAACCAAATTGCTTCCAATTCTCTTAGATTATGTGCCAGGACCTCTGTACCCTCTGTCCGGATGCTGGCACCCTCTGGGTATCACCTGAGGTGATCCTCAACCCATTGAGAGATGTTTAGAATTATTTCTAGATCTTTGATGTTATTTCAGTTCTCCTGTAGGAAAAACTGTAGAGGTCTGAATTGCAGTCTTTCATTGGGAAACAAGCTTCTCCAGCGAGGAAATGGTCCCCGTCAGACTCATCCATTCCCTCACTAAGCATGCTTCCTTCCCTAATAAGGCTGCGCTTTGCATAAGCAGGAGAGCATTATTATAGTGCTATGCCGCGGTAGACTCGTACAGAATTCTGTTACAGTGCGGTAAGCAGCGCTGAACAGGTCTAGAGATATCTCTGTTGAAAATTTCTTAGCAATAGGAAGTCGTGTTTATTCATGATTACTAGAAATCCCCTCAACCCGAGGCGAAAGTCATGATTGTAGGGTAGAGATACGGTTCGTCAATCAATCCCGCGGGAGAGAGAGACGTAACCGACCGTGCATAACACCGAGCTACCTGATACTGAGGTGGTGACACTGTGACAGTCCACAGGCAGCAGCTTATGTTCACCTTCTCGCAGTCTTATGCCGAGTTGCCAGCTATTCTATTCATCTAAGGAATAGATTTTACATTATTTGAACAGAAACTCTCAAGTTGGCATATTTAAGCGAAACAGAATTCGCTAAATACAGAAGCTGATTTTGTGTTGTCGTAACATTACGCTTAATTAACAAATGTTAAATCGGAAACTCCTGGAAAGTTGCCTGGAGTACCGATTAAATATACTGCGTCATCCACAATGACAGCAACCTCTCGTCTCGCACTATTCTGCCTGAGTTACCAGCTACTCTCTTCTACGAAGGAATAGGTTTGTTACTATTATCGATAAGGAAATTCTCAAGCAGGCATATTTAAGCGAAACATAATTCGCTAGATGCCGACGCTGAGTTAGTGTTGTTGTAACAATACCTTTTAGCGTTGTCCTTACAGCGGAAACTCCTGGAAGTTTGCAGGAAGGACCGATTAAATACATTTACAATAACCGTCTTTTCGGTTGCCATCTGTAGAGGTAACCATGATATGCGTATATGACTTGAACCCTACATTAGTAATATGACGCAAAGATAAAATACGTAAGTATTGTAGTCACTTGAACATAAATTCTCTACTACATTCTTTCCTCGACGAGGAAAGAGAGAGAGAATGGAAATTGACTGTCTTGCGTTCTCTTTGCCAAGAGAACGAATTAACATTATTCGAATGGAGATCAAGTGAGAACCGAGGATCGAAAAGGACAGTTCAAGCTTTTCTTATGATATTGGACATAAGACTTCATGGACGTAGTCTACAAGTCTTTTTCCTGGATGAGCCTCCAACTAATGAATGAGAGCTCTCTCGAATTTTGTTAATGAGAGCTTATCCGCTTAAGCGATAAAATGTTATGAAGATCTTTGTCAATGAGAACTAACCCATTTACATGACAGAAAGTAATCCAGGAATTCGAGCATATAGTTCCCCGATTCCCGCAGAAATCGAGGAAGGGGCAGGATTCTAATCAGAGACTGGGCTTACGACAGGTAGGACCTTAATGTTCCCCTTCGGCAGCGCAGTCCCGAAAGCAGACGAGGCGTTTTTATGACACCGAAATCTGCTTACAGTTTTTTCTGGAATTCATCAAGTCATGGATTCTATTGAACGCTCCCTTCGTAGAAAGCAAAGTAGACATCTGAAGAACGTCCTGGTAGTGCTCTGCTGAGCGACATGACGTGTACGATGCCGAACGTCTTCAAAAGCGTCCTCGCTAGCGTCCTGGCGAGCGTCCAGATGTGTAAGACATGGAGCGTCTTCCAAAAAGCTTATCAATGTTTATGACGTCGAGCGTCTTCCAGAGCGTCCTGATGAGCGTCTCTTCGTGTAGGACGTCGAGCTCCATCGGCAAAAGCTTCCTCACGTTCTCCAATGCGTAGGACAGTTGAGCATCTTCAAGAGATCTCCGTTCGCGAGTCGTTACCGAGCGTATTGGTGCCTAGAAACACCAAGGGCATCTCAGAGAGGATCTTGTCGAGCGCCCTGATGCATGAAAGGCCATAAGATTTTGACCATACGTAGACTTAAAGTGGAATTCTCTACTACATTCATCTCTCAACTAAGCATGTACTCTAATAAGCCATGCTTTCGTAGCATGAAACATTCATATAATATATAGTGTTCTGCTGGCGTTAGATTCCTTTAATAATGTTACCTACGGTAATCAGCATTGAAAGGCTGGAATATCTTTCTTATTGAACGTTTCTTAGCAAAAAAGGCAGACAATATTTTATTTATGTTTGCTTAACTATCCCCTCAATCCGAGGCGCTAAGACCGCGATTGTAGGGGAGAGATACGGTTAGTCATTCCATCCCGCAGGACCGACCTCTCATGACTTGAGCAATAGATGGTTTACTGCGTTGGTAAGCGATAGCACATAGCAGCCTCCTCCGTTAGCTGTCTGGCCTTACTCTGCCAGAGTTGCCAGCTACCCCATTCAATAAAGGAATCTTATAAAATTATTATCGAACTTCAGGAAGTTCTTATTAATGTATATTTAAGCGAGACAAGACTTCGATAAATCTAGAAGCTAATTAGGTATTGACATAACAATCCCTTTAAGCGTAGTCCTTCCTAGGAAAGTCCTGTAAGGATACTGGTAATAGAGTTGCACAGCAAAGAAGTAACTACGGTATGTGCTTATGATTTGACCGTATCGTATTATCATACAGCAGATACTCTACTACCTTCTTTCCCTGCCGAGGCAGATAGAGAAAGGAAAAAACTTTTACTATCTTCGTTCTTTTCGTTTAAAAAACGTTAAAGAACGATAGAAATGAATATATATCTCCTTAAGGAAGGAAGTTAATCCAGGAACTCTTTAAAATCTTCGTAATTTCCTCATAAATCGCGGAAGAGACAGAATTCCTGTTCATCTCTAGGGTTTACGGAAGAAGTAGATATTTCCTATCCGCCATCATACCCAAACGTCGATAAGATTCTTAAGAAAGAAACCAAGGTTCTCCCGTACGTCTTGGTAAAAACTTCGACATGACTGTTGCTTATCAAATACGGAGGCGTCCCGAAAAGCGTCCTCAAAAGCGTCCTGCCTTCAAGGGGAGCGCCGCTCATGAAGCGTGCTAGTCATAAGCCGATGTACGGTGATCGTCGTCCGGACGAGTATTATGGACGTTCGCAACTCCTGACAAAGACGGCGGCCGCTTGTGCGACATCTTGCGTCTCTGTCACGCTCATCGACACTTCCAGAAACGCACTCAAAAGGACGCCTTTGTGTTCTTGGGTGCGAGGATGTAGAAAGCGACGAGCAAGGAAAAGGAGAAGAAGACTGCCTGACTTGACAGACAGACAGCCTCAAATCCTTCCTTCAGTAAATGTGTTTTGCACTTCTTTTGGCGAAAACGAGGCCAACCGAGAAGGGCTGAACCTGTGAGAAGACGAGGGTACGCCTTCTTCCTTTTCACAGTAAGAATGATAAGGCGATCTGGGCGCTTAACAGCGTTCTTCCTATTTCCTTCTTCTTTCTCCCATGTGTTGGAAAGTCGTCAAATTGTTAAGGCGGCGATTACAATCGCACGACAATAGAGAGAGGACGTGAAGCGTCCTCCTCAATAAGCTTCTATTTAAAGGGCGCGAGTCCTTCCCGAGAGACTCCAACCCTGTACGGGGGAGGACGCCTCAGAGGACGAGAAGCAATCCTTCAGGATTCGTGCACGTGCACGATCTTTGGCAGCCTGAGAAGCGTCTTCAGGTCTTGCCGAAGGGACGCCAGATCGGTGGGGGTTCCTCGTAACCCTCCTTCGGCTTTCGACATGCCCTCTCCCTGTGGTCCTGGGAGTCCGACAGAGGTCTAGACCTAGAGGCATTATAAGGACCGATCTGACGCCCCCTCCACAAACACAGGGGCACTAAATCAACATCACTACTCACAACACTGATTGGAGAGCGAGCACCTTAGATTCCGATTACTGATTGAATCCACCATAACAGAAAGGGCATTACCTCTCACAGACACTTCCTCTAGGCCCGTAGGCCATACCACAAGGTTAGGCAAAATAAAGTTTACTCTGTTTACTAATCTTGGAGGAAAACTTCCTGATTCTATTACGCTCTAATTTGCGTACATACGAACGAATCATACATCTCCTTTCGGAATCAGTCAATTAATACCCTAATTACATTGATGACACGTCGTGCATTTTAAGTGAGAATATATCGAAAGTTTCGTTCTCACCTAACCCCTTGCGGACAACAAAGTCTGAAACTAGTCTAACTAAAGAATCAAGACTTCCCTATGTCAAGAAATTCCAAAATTAAATCAAATTTATGATAGCGTATGCCTAGCCTCAAATCCAAGTTAATAAACCAAAAAAGAAAACAACCAAGATACTTAAGCGGCAATGAAGTTCCAAAATCCTAGACAGAGGTAATGAAAACAGGTCTGTACATTACGGCGACAGAAGAAAATCTGAATAGAAGATGGGAATAGTTCCTGACACCCGCCTCCCAGCGGCGGGAATGGGTACTAACCACCTGACCGACCACTGCGTGTGCCGGGAGTTTTGAAATTCTGTCGGGCTTCGGAGAATACAGCTATATATATATATCTGACAGGTAAGTGTCATGAACAAACTGTATATTGGTACATACATGCATTAACTGCCTGGTGACATTTTTGATATTGTAGGTGCTATACAGCAAATACGATCAAACACCCGATTGCCGAGGATAACTTGTGAACACTGACGTTCATTACAGCATCGCATTCGCTAAATTAATGGGTACCAACAACTGTATCCAACTCATGTCTTCTCAACCTCATTATCTGTATGTTAATGAGTATTTCCCATATTCAAAGCCTTGTTGATGAATACCATCGGAAGCTCATGCTTTGATTAGGGATAGCATTCCAAACTCACTGCCTGTGTTAATGAACAGTTCCGGAACGCACTGTTCAAGGAAGCATCACAGTTCCCGCTTATGTTATGACCAGTCCCACAGAGCACTGCCTTATTCAAGGAGAGTACGAGTGCCTTGTGATCATGAACAGTGTCAATCATTGCACCGATTGTACATTTCCTCACTAGTTCATGGGTATCATAAAACTATTGCCATTGTTCATGAGTAAAATTACAAACTCATTGCCAGTGTTCAAAAGTAACTTTAATAAACTCATAGCTTGTGTTCACAAGACAAACTCAAACTCATTGCCTGTATTCATAGAGTAACAGTAAAATTTCTTTTTCGTAGTAAAACTAATTTTGTGTACAAAGAGTAAAACTCACTTCTTGTGTTCACTGAACAAAACCTTGTGTTCATAAAGAAATAAACTCATTGCTTTTGTTCATTGGGTAACTAACGAATTCTGTTTCTAGTGGTTTCTAAAGATCTACCTTAAAACAATCTACTCGTATATTAGTGGAGTGATAGCCCTAGCAACAGCAAAAATGAAAAACACTAACATTGTGGACAAGAACACCATGTATATAGCCGCAAATAACTATATTTATACACAAATGGGTACCAAAATTATATAATCACTTTAAAGGAAAGGACCCCACACCTTACAATCAATAAACCCAAATTCCTAGATAACAATCTTACCAGCAGGAGGAGATTAAGCTAGTAGAAGGCTAGGGAAGAAAAATTAATTAAACGCGCGGAACAAAAAGAAAGAGTATAAAGACAAGGAATCTTTAAAAACCTAGCTAAATATGATAATTCCCTTACACCTAACCACTCACCAGAAATACAAACTTAAAAATTTATTAACAATTTAGATTACAGATGAGTAAATAACTGGCGGTCCAATAAATCAATTTGGATACTGCAAACCAGAGGTGAAATAATCCAAAAACCCTGCGGGTTTCACACTAAGGGTTGATGGCTTCTGGGCTGACGAACGTCAGGAAAAGTCCACTGAAAATATTAATCACGAAGATAATACAAATAATGATAGTCGTTGACTCTTCTAAGCCGCTGAAGCGCCGGTTGACGACCTCATGGAAACGTTGGAACAGCCAGGCAAAAGCAGCACAAATGCAGACACGCTCAAGAATATGGAAATAAGAGAAACATACAAATCGATCCAGAGATCACTTTATCCGAGGTGTTTAAATAAAGTGTTCATATGGTAAAATCATTGCCTGTATTCGTATAGTAACAAACACATTGCCTGTATTCCTATAGTAAAAGTCATTGCCTGTATTCCCATAGTAAAAGTCATTGCCTGTATTCCTATTGTAACAAACTCATTGCCTGTATTCCTATTGTAACAAACTCATTGCCTGTATTCCTATTGTAACAAACTCATTGCCTGTATTCCTATTGTAACAAACTCATTGCCTGTATTCGTATAGTAACAAACTCATTGCCTGTATTCGTATAGTAACAAACTCATTGCCTGTATTCCTATTGTAACAAACTCATTGCCTTTATTCCTATTGTAACAAACTCATTGCCTGTATTCCTATTGTAACAAACTCATTGCCTGTATTCCTATAGTAACAAACACATTGCATGTATTCCTATAGTAACAAACTCATTGCCTGTATTCCTATAGTAACAAACTCATTGCCTGCATTCCTATAGTAACAAACACATTGCCTGTATTCCTATTGTAATAAACTCATTGCCTGTATTCCTATTGTAACAAACTCATTGCCTGTATTCCTATAGTAACAAACACATTGCCTGTATTCCTATTGTAACAAACTCATTGCCTGTATTCCTATAGTAACAAACACATTGCATGTATTCCTATAGTAACAAACTCATTGCCTGTATTCCTATAGTAACAAACTCACTGCATGTATTCCTATAGTAACAAACTCATTGCCTGCATTCCTATAGTAACAAACACATTGCCTGTATTCCTATTGTAATAAACTCATTGCCTGTATTCCTATTGTAACAAACTCATTGCCTGTATTCCTATTGTAACAAACTCATTGCCTGTATTCCTATAGTAACAAACACATTGCATGTATTCCTATAGTAACAAACTCATTGCCTGTATTCCTATAGTAACAAACTCATTGCCTGTATTCCTATAGTAACAAACTCATTGCATGTATTCCTATAGTAACAAACTCATTGCCTGCATTCCTATAGTAACAAACTCATTGCCTGTATTCCTACTGTAACAAACTCATTGCCTGTATTCCTATAGTAACAAACACATTGCATGTATTCGTATAGTAACAAACTTATTCCCTGTATTCAATGGTAACAAACTCTGCCTGTATTCC
>NC_087207.1:42804779-42822279 GCF_015104395.2 Macrobrachium nipponense
GCTGCAACTTAAAGTGTTCAGATTTCATGAGCTCAGATTTTGAAGGTATAGAGATGAAAAATGTTTATCTGTTTTGCTGTGTGAAAGGTCGTCTCTCTCTCTCTCTCTCTCTCTCTCTCTCTCTCTCTCTCATTACACTAAAAGCCTAAACTTTTAGCCACTTATCCAGCAATTATATAAAAACGACCTGAGGTCCGGTTTCTTTGGTGCAGAAGAGCGAAGAAAAAGGCTCCAATGAAAGGGAGAAAGAGGGACCCGATTGAAATTGCTGCAGGGAGAGAGAGTATCACGGACCTTCAAAGAAAATGAGTTGAGCGGGAGGGAAAAATGAGAGAGGGAAGGGGGACCGAGGAACAACAGCTGAAAATCTAACCGTGGAAGAAACGCGTAGAAAAATGTAAATGAAGATAATGAAAATGGAGGGAAAGCAGAACATGAAACAAAAGCAGAACAAAGCTAATATTTATTGGATTTACTTACCGGAAAAATGATACCCTTATCAGAAAGAAATGAATGTTTCCGAAATTCGACCGTAAATATCAGCTTGGAATGATCATATAAATCCCAGGAAAAATATAAGGAGACAAAATATGGATAACTGACCAATAAAAAGGAATCCAATTGAAAAACAAATGATTGTTCATAGGAGGGCCAGCCAAGAATATCCATGAATGAATTAGTAGATATCGTATAGCTGGTGTCCCGGTCATAAGCCAGGGCCAACGTCGTTCGTGGATTAATTTTGAGCAAATTGAGATGATGATGCATCACGAGAGAATCCTACTGAGTTTCCGCTGGAGTCGAACACGGCTAAGGTCATCCATTAATACTCAGTGAATCGTCTGAAAAGTTTCAGTTTCATTGAATCTGGTTTCATTATCTATCACCAATCAAACGGTCTTCATTTTCAATCACGAACGAGCAAGAATGACCCAAGTGGTAAACTAAGGACTGCAAATGAACATTTCACTTCATTTTAGAATTTTCTTTGCTGCTATTCATTCTTATCTTTTACAGTCCGGCTGGAATTAATAGTCAGATCACAGAAAAAAGATGTTAATTTTACAGGTAAAACAGATAATGAGCTACAAAGGTAGGCATCTGGTCAGATGAGACGATAACATGAACAACTAATCGTTC
Organism: Macrobrachium nipponense; assembly: GCF_015104395.2. Taxonomy (NCBI): domain Eukaryota; kingdom Metazoa; phylum Arthropoda; class Malacostraca; order Decapoda; family Palaemonidae; genus Macrobrachium; species Macrobrachium nipponense. The sequence goes on from NC_087207.1 coordinate 42,805,920, forward strand.
ATTAATCTTAATCAGAGGAACTACATCACTCTTTTATTATATTCCTTTGTTTTCTCTCTCTCTCTCTCTCTCTCTCTCTCTCTCTCTCTCTTACTGCTGTACCTCACGAGATATAAAATCCTGAGAACAGGGTTCTAAAGGATTTTATATCTCGTGAGGTACAGCGGTCAAAAGAGTAACTTATCCGTACAATCCGATCTGTCGGGCTCAAAGAGGATTTCGGATTGTTCTCTATTTATACTTTCAAGTCAACGCCGTCCATGAATTCTTTGTGTTCCTTAATGCATTTCAGGGATTAAAAAAAAAAAAAGCTTTAATTTTCTTGAACGATGAAAGCCATTAATAGGGAGTAGAATTTTAATTACCAACAATTCTATAGTTATCGATCATTACCATTTTAACACCCATTCATATATATATATATATATATATAATATATATATATATATATATATATATATATATATATATATGTATATGTATATATATATGTATATGTGTATATATATATATATATATATATATATATATATATATATATATATATATATATAGATATATATATATATATATATATATATATATATATATATATATATATATATATATATATATATATATATATATATATATCTATATATATATATATATATATATATATATATATATATATATATATATATATATATATATATATATATATATATATATATATATATATATACATATATATTGTGTGTGTGTGTGCGCGCGCGCTCGTGTATACATGACTGCATTCCACTGTGCTTGATCACTCCGGCCCTCACTTTCGAACCTCTCCGTCTTTTTCATTTCCCTGGATTCTTCGCCTCCTTTTTTTTTCTTTTATTTTTTTAATGGCATCTCATAAGCAATTTCTTCCAGTGACAAAGTGTCACGGAGGAGAAAGAGTCTAGGATTACAGAGAAAGAGGAAATGAGCTGGATGCGCGGCAGTGACAGGATAAAGCGAAGGAGGAAATAAGGAAAAGGAATTCCTTAAGACTTTCACTTTTTATTGGTGAACATTCCGTGCAAATAAGCACTCGAGTATTCGTTCTTAAATATTCCGGCTCCAAGTAGAATTTTCTATCACTACCATTATAAGAGATTTACTACATAAGTCTCTGAATGCAAAAGTCACAAGACAAATAATTACTTTACTGCTTATTCTTTTCGAGGATTTGGAGTTGCGTGAACATCTTCTGCGTAAAGGAAATGATCAAAATTGTTTTTTCATGAAGAAAATTTAAAAATAAAAAAGATCCATGTACTGGAATGGAATGTAGAATTTAGGTCAAAGTCCAAGCACTGGGACCTATGCAGTCATTCAGCGCTGAAAAGGAAATTAAGAGCAGAAGAGTTGAAAGGTGTAACAAGAGGAAAACTTCGCAGTTGCATTATGAACCAATTGTTATGAGACGATGGATAGCAAGTGGAAGAAAAGAATATGAATGGAGGTAACTGTAAAAGGAATGGAAGGGGCTGCAGCTAGAGTCAGAAGGGACGTTGCAAAGAACCTTAATTAAAGCCTACAGTGCACTGTATGAGGTGCACTGGCAGCACTAACCCACTAACGGGAAATCCATGTGCTGGTAATGATGAGATAAAAGGTTAGAGAGTAACTGGTTTAGTGAGCAAGTGAATATTTTTTGCTACCTTTGACGCTGATTATTGTCATGGTTAGACTGAAGAGTAAGATTATGCGGAAGAGAAAGGCTCGCCAAATACACTTCGGGTCATACCAACACTTGAACCATAAAATCGATTGATGGAGGAAGGAGATGTGTGTAAGGTGTTAGAAAAAAATGATTTCGATACGACTATACAAAAAAAGTTAACCCTGAAACGCCGAGCCGGTAATTCCGAAAGTGTCTCCCGTATGCCGGCGGGGTTCGGAAGTGAGCACCTAAGCAGAAAAAAAGTTTTTTTTTTTAAATTCACAGCACACTTAGTTTTCAAGATTAAGAGTTCATTTTTTGGCTCCTTTTTTGCATTGCCTTAAGTTTAGTACGCAACCACCTCAGAAATGAAAAAAAAATATCATTCTCATATCATAAATATTGGAATATATGACAGTACACAAAAAATTTCATATATAATTGTATACAAATCGCGATGTGAGCAAAATGGTTAAAGCTAATGAGTTCATTTTTTTCGTTTTTATTGTACACTAAATTGCAATGATTTTTGGTATATAACAAATTGTAAAACGATCAAAGCAACACAGAGAAAATATTATCACAAAATGATGCATGAATTCATAACCTGCGGACGTAAAAAAATTTTTTTTAAAAAATTTTTTTTTTCAAAAATTCACCTCATAAATCGAAATATTGTGCTAGAGATTTCTGTTTGTTGCAAAATGAAAGGTAATTGATTGAATATTACTAGACTGTAAGAGTTTTAGTTACAATTGCATTTTTCGACCATTTCGGTCGCGTTAAAGTTGATCAAAGGTCGAATTTTTTCTATTTATTGTGATTTATATGCAAATTTTTCAAAAATGTTGTTGTATTCTACATGAAATTGCACACATATTCATATATTAAACTCTATGTAACGGCTTATATACAACGGTGCAAAAATTACGACAAAGGGACTCAAGCATTGCTGAGATTTGGGGCCGAAATACCGCTCACGGAGGGAAGGCAAAAGTTTTTATTCAAAATTCGCCATTAATCGAAATTTTGTGCTAGAGACTTCCAATATGTGGCAAAATGAGGGTAAATGATTGAATATTACTAGATGTAAGAGTCTTAGCTTGCAATTGCATGTTTTATCATTTCGGTCGAGTTAAAGTTGACCAAATGTCAATTTTTTTCTATTTTATCGTGATTTATATGTGAATTTTTCAAAACTGATAAAAGCTACATCTATGAGTTATATTTTGTTGTAGTTTCAAATGAAATTGCACACATTTTTCATATATAAAACTCTATGTAACGGCTAATATAAAACGGCGCAAAAATTACAACAAAGTGACTCAAGCAATTCTGAGATTTGCGACAGAGATACCGCGCGCGGAGGGAAGGAAAAAGTTTTTTTTTTTAAATTCACCATAAATCTAAATATTGTGCTAGAGACTTCCCGTTTGATGCAAAATGAAGTTACGTGATTGATTATTACTAGTATTAGCTTACAATTGCGTTTTTCAACCATTTCGGTCAAGTCAAAGTTGACCAAATGTCAAATTTTTCTATTTATCGTGATTTATATGCAATTTTTCAAAAAAGATGAAAAGCTAAAAACATGAGTTATGATTTGTTGTATTCTACATGTAATTGTACACATTTTTATATATAAAACTCTATGTAACGGTTAATATAAAACGGTGCAAAAATTACGACAAAGTGACTCAAGCATTTTCTGATATTTGCGGCTGAAATACCGTGTGCGGAGGTAAGCAAAAAGTTTTTTTTCTTTTTAAATTCACTATAAATCGAAACATTGTGCTAGAGACTTCAAATTTGTTCCAAAATGAATGAAAATGATTGAATATTGCTAGACTGTAAGAGTTTTAGCTTACAATTGCGTTTTTTGACCATTTCGGTCGAGTTAAAGTTGACAAAATGTCAATTTTTTTATTTTTTTTCTATTTTATCATGATTTATATGCAAATTTTTCAAAATGATAAAAAGCTACAACCATGAGTCATTTTTTGTTGTATTTTACGTAAAATTGCACACATCTTCATATATAAAACTCTATGTAACGGCTAATATAAAATTGTGCAAAAATTACAACAAAGTGACTCAAGCAATTCTGAGATTTGCAGCCGAGATACCGCGCGCGGACGTAAGGAAAAAGTTTTTTTTTCAAAAATTCACCATAAATCGAAATATTGTGCTAGAGACTTCCGTTTGTTGCAAAATGAAGGTAAATGAATGAATATCACTAGAATGTTAGATTTGTTGCTTACTATACAAAATATATATATATATATATCTATATATATATATATATTATATATATATATATATATATAATATATATATATATATATATATATATATATATATATATATATATATATATATATATATATATATATATATATATATATATATTATATATATTATATATTTATTTTATATATATATATATATATATATATATATATATTATATATATATATATATATTAATATATATATATATATATAGACTTGTAATAAATATAAAACTTAACATAATATCAATGCAGAATACTCACAATCGTAATCCTGACTCTTGTATTTCTTTCCTCTGGACATGACGAGGTACCGGTGGAAGGAGGGAGACACGTGCCGTTACTGCTGATGGGCTGCCGCCTTCGGCTGTCTGCTGCGCCCTCCGTTGTCCTTGGGCAGGCGCACTCCAATATGTGACTGCAGTGTGGTACTTGCAGTCACACTCCCCGATCCTGCAAAGTGCTATATTGCAGGTGCGACAGACGTACCGGGTGTCTCTCCTTCTGCCATTCATATGGCACACCCGGCACTGTTTCTGCCTGCGCCCTTGTAGGGCAAGGGGCGGTGATGGAAGGCCAATCATCGGGATTTAAGTTTGAGTGCATTACCGGCCACCTCGAGAAACTGGATGTTGGACAACCTCCTGAGATCTGAATTGTACACACAGTAGAGGATTGTAGGCATTCTGGAGGGTCAACTGAAGTATGTATTTGAGGAGCTTCTGTGTCCACCTCCTGGTTCTCCTGGCGAAGGGATAATACTGGATGAGTTGATCAAAGAGATCAACTTCTCCCATGTGCCTATTGTAGTGCTCAATGACGTAGGCTGCTCGACAGAAACTCCTCATACATAACTCGGCCCAGCTGATGTGTCTTCTTCCGCTGAACGACCTCTTCTTGGATGGGCTCATGACTCGTCGTAATCATGGGGATGAGTCAGACCCCCTTCCAACAGATGACGAAGACATCTCCCTTCCGCCACTACTCTGTCTCTCTTCTTGCCAGATGTTGTGGCTGGCTAGCGAACCTCTTGAGGACATTCGGGGCCCCACATACCAACCGAAGGGTACCACTGACGTGCGCACCTGCTTCATACAGTTCCTGGGCTAGGGATACCGAGTTATAATAATTATCTATAAACAGGTGGTATCCCTGGTTACAGAAACGAACCACAAGACCGAAGACAGTGTCACGCAGCGTGAAGACCCCAGAATACACCGAGAAGTCCACGACTTATCCAGTGTTGGAATCCATAATAAAAAAAAAAACTTTACACCATATTCTTTGGCTTTCTTGGGGTTGTACACTTTTATGCTAAGACGTCCTTTGTAAGGCATCATCCCCTCATCCAAAGAAAGGTTCCTGCAAGGAACGACAAGAAATTGTCACCGTTCACGAATGTAATCCAACACTGGGCGGACTAAGATGAGGCAGTTGGGGTTATTCCAGGGTATGGCCCTTCGCTTGAAGGTGTTGAAATACCTGTCCAACGCCAGGAAACTATCACAGGACATAATGCAGGGCATATTAGGCGTACTTAAAAAAAATCCCGCCTCCAATACCGCCTGATGTTGGCAGCGGGCATTATTCCAAAAAAAAAAATGTGGAGCCCCAAAAAATGTGCCATGTCCATGAGGTTGCAGCCCCGCCAGCGATACGACAACGTCGTCTGCAGTTCGTCCTGGCAGTACCAAGCGTAGTCCGTTATCTGTGCTACCAGGTATTCCAACAATTCCCGCATTAGGAACAGCTAAATGAACTCCAGAGCAGCGAGAGGAACAGGTACAATGAGTCCCGGTGCTGCCGTGAATGGGTGCATGTTAGGTGGGGTGGGGTCCTCCGAACACCCCTCATCACTTTCAGACAAACGGCCTTCACCTAGGCAGGCATGACGTTGCGCACATGCTCGGGCACGGTTTCGCACTCACAACCCCCCTACCCCCCCTCTGGCCCATCTCCCTCGCTTTCGCTCTCACTCTCTGTTTCGTCCCCAACAACAAACTCGACAACTCCTCCTCCTGCCATATGTACTAAAACTACTAAATTCAAGCTCACTTTCAGCCTGTGACTCCCATACAGACATTGGAGGCAAATATTCATCATCATCAACATCGGGAGTGAAGTCCTCATCACGAGATTACCAACTGCCATCAAAATTAGGACTTGCGACCTGCTCTTGATCGAGCTCCAACAAGTATTCATCAATGTCCCTTTGTTCGAGGCCTTCCAAATGTCTACGAATGCCCCTCAGGACACCCTGATGCTTCCTAGGGGTCGTAAAAGGCACACGATGTAGTCCTTGGACACTTTCTGCCACACGAGGCCGCACAACACAGCGTTGGGAAGCTGGGTCATCTTATTGGTGCTTGGTCCCTCTCCAGCATCAAAGTCCAAAACACGCCTCAAACGATCCCTACCGACAGGCAAAACGCGCCTTTTGCGCTCCAGACGACTTTGGGACATCTCTATGTATGTATTGTACCACCACAAATATTTAAACACTCACAAAAGTTCGGCAAAACATGAATGCGGAAAGAGATCGCTCTTGGACGACGTGTCGCTGATGCTTGCTGGTGCGAGGGGAACGCAATTCGTGCATGCAACCCTCGGTAATGCTTGTAAACAAAACAACAGCTTGATCCGTGAACTTCAGCATCCCTCAAGGCGTGTGATTCAAAATTTTTCACCAAGTAGGCCTATAACTATATTTAAAACACTTTTTTTAGTCTACATATTGTACATCAATTAATCGCACAACAGACAATTTTAGTCGACGTATAATACGTCCAATCGGGCGTTTAAAGGTTAATAGTTTTGTTAAGAAATTCACAATTCCGTGAAAACAATTGTTTAAAAAATATCCACAATTATATATAAAATATATTTGTATGTAAAAATAAAAATATAAAATAAAAAACAAAGACTTTCGAACACTTGAACGGTGTTCCTCATCAGTGTGACGTTAAAATGTAATGAAGAGGGTAGTTTCCCTCCGAAGAGCATCTAAAAAGGTGGGCGGGGCGAGAAAATGATAACAGCCCATCGTCGAAGTGCTGGTTCGTGTTTTATGTAATTCCAAACTCAACAGGCAGTTGCGCCAACCTCCTCGATCTCCGAACCTGCGAAGTTGCTCCTGCTTGCACTGCATAGGTGCCATAGCCGGAAACATCCGCTGGGACGTCGGCTATCTGGAGAGAGAGGGGAAGAGGAAGCAGAGCATCAGGGTTCACATGGTCAACGTCGGTTTTAAAAATAAATTCTTTTAAGTATTGCCTGGCAATAAAACTGTTTATAAAAGGGTCTTCATTGGTAAACGACTTGTTATCCTCAAAAGATATTCCCATGTTTATAGCGGCGCCTTCAACTAGTCTTCTCACGTGAGAATCGTCGCTTTTAAAAATAATTTGTGCACCATCCCAATTAATTCTGTGGTCTAAATTAAAACTGTGAGCCACCAAAACGCTGCCCTGTGCATGAAGATCATAGGCCCTTTTGTGTTCCCTTAATCTGACCTCTAATCCCCTACCACTTTCCCCCGTAGTAACAACCACCGCAATCCTGACAAGGAACCTTGTAAACGCCGTTATTTCTCTTGGTACTGTTATTATTCTTTGTAAGAGCTTTTACAAAGTCTGCTCAGACTTTGTAATGTTTCAAAATGGGAGATACATGTGGTTAAAGTTCTCAATCTCTCCGACTTTCCTTTAAATCAACAGCAATTAGAAATTCTTAACCTGGGTCTTGGGTTTTGCTTGGGCAACAGTAAACAAGATTTTCTTCAAGGTATCAGCAACATAAACTATCATAATTTCAAATACCCAGAATATAATATTAACTTTTTGAAAGGTGTTATTCTTAAACAAAGCTTAATTGGAAAGGAATTTGAGGTTTTGCCGAAACGACATCGAGAAGCCCTAATTTGTCTTTTTAAAAATAAGGATATTATGGTTGTAAAAGCTGACAAAGGAGGTTCTACAGTAGTTATGAATAAACGAGATTACTTGAATAAGGCTTACCAGTTATTAAACGACACTAATACCTATATAAAATTAACTAACCCTCCCATCATTGCAAAAACTCAGCAGGATTTCAATCGAAAAATTAAAAAGATCGCAAATTCTTTGCAGGACCCCGCCCATAAAGAGCTTATCTTGTCAAAAATCTCTGGAAAAATCCCTAGTTGGCCATATTTTTATGGCTTGCCTAAAATACACAAAGTAGGTACTCCCCTCCGTCCAATAGTTGCCACTTGTAATGCCCCACAGAGTGTTCTTGCTTCATGGTTAGCTAAGTCCCTTAGTTCATTACTCGGCACCATCTCTGATGCTCACTTAATACACTCCTCCCATTTCATTGACAGATTAAGGTGTTTTAACCGTACCGATGGTAGGATGATTAGCCTCGATGTCACATCCCTATTCACAAATGTTCCTCTTGACTGGATCTGGAAAAGCTAAGAGACATGAAGAAGGGACTATCAACTTTCCTATTCCTTGCGACCAGTTTCTAGACTTGGTTAGAATCTGTGTTGACACTACTATTTTCACTTTTAATGATGAATACTTTCAACAAAAGGCTGGTGTTTCCATGGGTTCACCATTGTCACCAGTTTTAGCCAACCTGTGCATGGAGTTCATAGAAGTTGAAATATTAGAGAGATGTAACCCCAACTGTAAGCCTGCTCTGTGGGTGAGATATGTAGACGACATATTTATTGTTTTTTCTTTTTTAGCGACGACGTAGCTTTAGATTGCTTACTGAATACTGCCAACAACGTTGTCGATTCGATAAAATTTACAGTAGAAAAAGAGGTTGATGGTAAGATTTCTTTCTTAGATGTTTAATTCATAGGGATGAAAACAGTAACTCTTTTAAATTTTCAGTTTTTAGAAAGCTACCAACAAAGAGAATTATATTCATTATTTTTCCCACCACTCACAACAAGTTAAAAGGAATGTAATTATGAGTTTTGTTTTAAGGGCTCTTCGCATATGTGACCCCGCATTTCTAGACGGGGAACTCAAACATGTCGTAGACACTTTTAGGTCCTTAAAGTACCCAGAACATTTTATTACTGACGCAATTAGCCGAGCTAAAAAGAATAAGTTTTACATTGGTCAAGAGAATAAGGAAATGAAAGTCAAGAAAAACGTGTATCATTGCCCAAGTTTCACGATGTAATCTCAAAAGTAGGTGATTATATAAATAAGCACCAAAAAGACATAGAATAGTTTATACTTACAAAAACACTTTGGCAAAAGCTCTTACAAAGAATAATACAGTACCAAGAGAAATAACGGCGTTTACAAGGTTCCTTGTCAGGATTGCGGTGGTTGTTACTACGGGGAAAGTGGTAGGGGATTAGAGTCAGATTAAGGGAACACAAAAGGGCCTATGATCTTCATGCACAGGGCAGCGTTTTGGTGGCTCACAGTTTTAATTTAGACCACAGAATTAATTGGGATGGTGCACAAATTATTTTTAAAAGCGACGATTCTCACGTGAGAAGACTAGTTGAAGGCGCCGCTATAAACATGGGAATATCTTTTGAGGATAACAAGTCGTTTACCAATAAGACCCTTTTATAAACAGTTTTTATTGCCAGGCAATACTTAAAAGAATTTATTTTTAAAACCGACGTTGACCATGTGAACCCTGATGCTCTGCTTCCTCTTCCCCTCTCTCTCCAGATAGCCGACGTCCCAGCGGATGTTTCCGGCTATGGCACCTATGCAGTGCAAGCAGGAGCAACTTCGCAGGTTCGGAGATCGAGGAGGTTGGCGCAACTGCCTGTTGAGTTTGGAATTACATAAAAACACGAACCAGCACTTCGACGATGGGCTGTTATCATTTTCTCGCCCCGCCCACCTTTTTAGATGCTCTTCGGAGGGAAACTACCCTCTTCATTACATTTTAACGTCACACTGATGAGGAACACCGTTCAAGTGTTCGAAAGTCTTTGTTTTTTATTTTATATTTTATTTTTCATACAATATATTTTTATATATAATTGTGGATTTTTTAAACGGTTAATAGTTTGCTGATCCTCTGAAGGAAAAAGTCAAAATCCCCAGCGTTGAGCCCCCATTTTCCACTCCCGAAATGTTCATATCACTGGTTAGACTGATGCAAACCAGATCTTGAATCATCCTTTTGTAAAACGTTGGGATCTTACTCAAATTAACGGTTTCACAAATCTATTGTGCGAACATTTAGGAGCTTTCTGAATTGAGTGTTGCTGTTCATACTTGTCCATAAGGAATCTCAAGGAATGGATCTTATGGATGGTACCATAGTTTCTAACCATAAGAATCAAGTTTTCCCTTGTTTTATAAAACAAGGAACAATATGACCAGGTTCCATGTAGTTTTTGGAAGGTAAAAGTTGAACGGAACTAGTTAAGTTTGGAATTTAAGTGACATTTTGATGCTTCCAATATGGTGCACTTACCTTTTTATAAATCTACCTGATAGTTATTTGTAATTTTTATAGCCAACTTTCTTTCCCATTGTGGAAGGCTTTTTCAAAGACATAACAAGGTTGGTTTAAATGGCCTCCATGCTAACCGTTGCCTCAGATTTCTTTCGGGGACACTCTCATGCGAATTTAAATGGAATCTTATGACACAATCGTACCAGACAACCATGGTTCTTTGTGCAGCTCACTTATGGTCTGTTTATAGACACGGAGATATGTACACACGCACGCACGCACACACACACATACACACACACATACACACACACACACACACACACACACACATATATATATATATATATATATATATATATATATATATATATATATATGTGTGTGTGTGTGTGTGTGTGTGTGTGTGTGTGTGCGTGTGTGTGTTCAGGGTTCGTTATTTAAATTATATTTATCTTGGAAAACGGGAGATTATACATTATACTGGATTGAAAGTAAGAAGCCACATTATGAACGATATGTAGGAAATGATCCGTTCCCAGCACATCTGGGCAAGAGCCGTTGTGAGCTTGAAATAATTGAAAGAGACCACAAAAGAACTTAAAATCTCGAAGCATTAGGAGAAATCTCCACAATAAAAGGCCAAACGAGGAAGAAAATTAAAAATGTAACAGTAAAGACAAAGAGGGTCATATTTTGGAAGGACCTGACGAAGCGGAATCAATCCGATCAAACAATCCGATCAAATTAACGCCTTCCCTCGACGCAGGAAAATATATGAAATATTTGAACCCGAAAATTTACCAGGAAAAGAAATTGCACTTGAGTTCGCTAAAATTCCAAACAGTGTACTTTCTGTTTCTGAAAACACAGGATAACATAAAACTGGCATTACTCGTGCCAGCCAGGACACTGAATGTTAATTTTAACCCAACTATGGAAACGGAAATCTTACACATAAAGCCTATATATCCACTTATCGTGGTCTTCCTTCTAACACCTTAATCTATCTCTATTTGTTTTTCTAATTTACAATCTTACATTTTGAAACCTGTGTATGTGATAGTAAGGAATTTCCCCTCACGTATAAGTTTTAAACGTTTATGTTTTAGGGCTGTTGCCTTGTATAATAAGGCGCCCTATGAGGTAATGTTAGACTTGCGATAATCTTACGCTAAGTCGGTTGGCATTGCACTTCCATATTCAATGGAGTGTCTTGAGGTTTGTAGATCACTTACGAAGTCGGTATTATCTCCTTTGGTTATGACGACGATGTGTTAAACTCATGATGATTTCCTTCTGATGTGAGGTTCTTAGAAAACACGAAGTATAAAAATACTTATATTCTCTGATATTACATAGTGAAGATCAAGTAGGATTGTACAGGTCTTCCAATGACGATAGCTTGATCGCTTCTGCCAATGATGATGGCTAATTCTATTCTCTCTACATGATAAAGCCTAGGTAAAGAGGTACAGGTCTTCTAATGACGATGGCTAACTCTATTCTGCTCTACTACCATCTCGGTTACCAGTCATAAAGGAACAGACAGTAGCTCGAACATATGAACATACAATCAGTGACATAGTTACATACGAACATACAATCAAAATGAGACAAGCTACAGATCACGTAGGCCGTTTGAATTATAGGTCGCGGTAGTTGTCTCAAGCAGGGGAGCTTGGACTAATGTTTCAAAACAAATGAATGACTACAGGTGACGGCATGTTATCTTAGCCGACTTTGTTTTAGTTTTAGTCTTTTATATATATGGACTAACATTCCATATTTTTATTATGTAATCATTACATATGTCCTTGACTCAAAGTGAAGTGGAACAACAAGGATGAAATAAAAAGGACACAAATTTAAACACTTTCATATACTCTCAGTATGAGTGGAGACTCAAAATAATCGAACAGAAACATAGCCTAGTAACCATTTCAGACCCGATGTGGCATCGTTTTTCGGGAATATCTTCAAATCTTTTAGTCGGACTGTTATGACATTCCAACAGAATGTTTACAACACCCGGTTGTCGTTTGTAATGTTGTAGGAGTTAGTCAAATTTATATACTTTAGGAGTTTACTCTCATGATTTTAAGTTGTAGTCACCGAGAACCCAGACGCCTGAGAAAAAGTTCAAACAAGTCGACTTACCCCCTACCCATTGGTTCCCTCCTCCCCCCAACAGCAAGCAACCCCATCCCCTCGTACACCCATCCATCCATCACCTCTCCCCTTCCACTTCCTCATCTTCCGCCTTCAATTCTACCACACCCTCCTCTCTCTCTCTCTCTCTCTCTCTCTCTCTCTCTCTCTCTCGTGTGAATTACACAATGCACTGGAAAATATAAATATGTGCATTGTACATTATTATATTGCATGATTTTGCCACATTGTAACTCTAATGTATATATTTCCCAACAATGAGTTGAGTGTTTTATCAAATGACTCCGCTGTGGTGTTCAACCTGATTCTCGGTGGTGTGTTGCCTAAGAATTGTCCTGGGAAATTATATTTATGATCTTCGATTGTCAGTATGTGTATGGTCGTTTTTCTGCACTTGTTTGATTGTTCGTATAATGTGATGTGCGAGATTGGGCAATGGGCATAATTATTCAACAAAGAGATGGTGTAACTAAAATTGCAAAATAATTAATATTAGTTATTAAATTAATGGATAATGATACACACAAGAACTCATAAATTTCATTTTAATCTTCATCACCGTCAAGGAACAGCTCGTCCTCATCTTCGTATTCTGAAGGGACAATGAAGAGTTCCACACTGTCATGGATATTGTCAGGAGAACAATAATCCTCCTCAAACTTCATGGCTCGCCGAACGGCACCTTCCCAAATCTCCGTAGTTGCACATATTAAAAATTCGGAGTACAATCACACGTTTCCATCCATTTGTGCATCTAAGCAAACTGGCCATGGACAGCGTGATTTGTAGCACACCTTCAGTAGTCAGCGACAAACCATTTTCTTGGATCGCATGCCAGTGAACATTTATAGTTATTGTTCAAATACTGTATTCAGAACTGCCAACTCAGCCAAAACAGTCATGCCCATTTACCATCGATTCATTACTACACCCAGCATTTCTATTTATGTACTATTATTCAAAATTACTGTAGAATAATTATGTGTAAGACTTTAAATCTCCCTGTTCGTAATTTAGAGAGAGAGAACGGGGTGGGAGAATTGGTGAAGGAGAGGTGATAGAAGGATGGGTGTGCGAGGGGATGAGGGAGGGGATCTTGTTGGTGGGGGAAGGAGGGAGCGGATGAAGGGGTGGGGGTAAGTCAACTTGTTTGAACGTTTGAACCTTTGCTCAGATTTGTGGGTTCTCACTGACTACAACTTAAAATCATAAGAGTAAACTCCTAAAGTATATAGATTTGACTAACTTCTATAACATTATAGATTATGGTGAGGTGTTGTAAACATTGTGTTAGAGTGTCATAACTGACCACTACTAGTTTTGAAGATGTTCCTGAAGAATTATGCCACATAAGGTCTGCAATGGTTTGTAAATTAAGTACACCAAATATATTAAAACATGCTAAAATCTAAAGCCAAATAGAACCTGGTTTCCCAACGGAAATTTAAATAAATACACTATATTTATGAGAAATAATGGTTTACTTTGTAGTTGCCCCTTTTACTTCTCTAAACTGTAAAATGGCATCTTTCCGTGTGCTTTGATTGTTAATCAAAGCCGCCCCGAATGAAATATAAAACTGACTGAATCCACACAGAATATTATGCAAGCTTTCTTAAAAGAAATTCTGTACGAAAAAGAAAAGTATCTAGCGGCAATTTTTTTAAGCCTAATAAATATCACCGAAGTCAGCGTGATCCTTTTTCGGTTTTCATAACGGAAAAACACTTAAGGTCTGAATAGATTGCATAGGGGGCTGAGTTTTCGTACTGGAGTTATTCTCACAAGAGCGTTTTCTCCGCAACAGCTAGCGATCTTCGAATCACTATAAAAACGATTGTTCCGAAACGGAACAATTCAACTGCCTCTTACTACCTTCGTTATTCTAGTCACTTGTTTTCGTTCCTCTTCTGGAATTGGTAGTACTTGAGTTTCGTTGTGGATCTGTTAATTTGCTTTATTGAAAATTATGAATTCTTAGGTAAGATATTATGATAGCTTGGGAAATTGCTGTTGTTTTCCCTTTCTTTTTTAAATCTATTGGTTAAACTATATATATATATATATATATATATATATATATATATATATATATATATATATATATACATATATATATATATATATATATATATATATATATATATATATATATATGCGTGTGTGTGTGTTAATTATATGTAGCTTCTCTGCCAGCAAGTGCAGCTATGCCAATGTAGCTTTGCCGGATCATGTTTTGAAGTTTGATGGGCAGCAGAATTTATGTTCCGTAAAATATAAAGCATTTGCATGAAGGAGGGAGAAGGTAATGTCAAAAGTACTTTGGAAATTCTCCTTACAGCAGTTGTCAAAAGACAAAATGGTTTTGGTAAATTGGTATTTCAAGTCTTCTCTCTCTCTCTCTCTCTCTCTCTCTCTCTCTCTCTCTCTCTCTCTCTCTCTCTCTCTATGGCTTGAATATCTCACTTAGAAACGATTAAATGATCGTTGATGGTAAGATGAATATTTTGGGAGGGAAAATAAAATTCAAACTTTCAGAGGAGCGAAAGCAAGAAGCCACATTTACATAAACGTTATGCAGGGGATGATTTGTTGCCCAATATCTGTTGGCAGAGTGCATAAACATGATGATAATTCTCTGTTAGTTTAGGACTTTAAAGAATTAAAAAAATGATTGAGAGGCTTAAATGGAGTTTTCTCTTACTTTTTTGAAGAAAAGGTCTAAAAGATACTAGCCTTAAAAGGAAAAATGTCAAAATAAAGACGTAAAGACAAAGAGGCCATATTTGGAAGGACCTGACGAAGCGGAATAAATTCGATCAAATTAATGCTGTTCCCTCGACGCTGGAAAATATATGAAATATGTGAAGCCGGAAATTTACCAGAAAAACAAAATATATTTTGGTTCGCTAAAACTCGAAACAGTGTACTTTCTGTTTCTGAAAACATTGGCTAACGTGAAACTGGCCATACTGGAGCAGCCATGACACTCGATGTTAATTTTAACCCCACTTTGGACACTGGGAAATTTCACATTTCAAAGCTTTTTTTTTTTTTTTTTTTTTTTTTTTTTTTCATTTTACTGAGGTTTCCCTGTACATTTCGAAACCTGTCTCTCCGATAAGTTGTATTATAGTTCAGTAGTATCATAGGTGATTAGTATCTCTCTCTGTCTCTCTGGAATTAATAGTATACGCATGTCGCTAGCGAGTAGACAGGTGTTCGATCCCGAAGCCGGCAGAGGAAAACGAAGGTATAGAAATGGTTGCTTAGAAAATACTTGTACACTATGCCCCCGTTGAACTAAGCAGTGGGTCATAACTGGGGAAGAGAGAGAGAGAGAGAGAGAGAGAGAGAGAGAGAGAGAGAGGCGATAAGAAGGTAACATTACCAGTACAGAGTGATTTTAATCTATGGGAATTTAAACCACTAGACCATACTTGACAACGTTGGCGCCTCGACGTATAGCCTCACCAGATCGGAGGCACAATTCATGAGTAACTTTCTCTCTCTCTCTCTCTCTCTCTCTCTCTCTCTCTCTCTCTCTCTCTCTCTCTCTCGTTAGTGCCAATAGTTTAAAAATCTAAGCTTTTATGTCACCGTTTAAGATTTATTCCACGACTGAGTGAAAGTAAAATGCCGTCAGTATCGCTTGAGCCTAAGAAATAAAAGTCGCTGCAAAGCGCGAACAAAAGGGAGAAAAAGGGACTCAATTGAAATGACTGGGGGCAGAGTATCAGGGACCTTCAAAGAAAAGGAGTTAATGGAAAAGGGGACTGATGAACTGG
>NC_087207.1:42827279-42837308 GCF_015104395.2 Macrobrachium nipponense
TTCTCTTTCAAGTTTCCAAGATATGAAAGCGCGCCCCCCCCCCCTTTTTATTTCACTGTATTGTATCAACTCCCGCCATCTAAAGCCAGTTTCCGTGGTACCCTCCAAATCCTTCTCCTACAACGCCCTTTTCTCCGACCTGAAATCACGTGACCAAACCTGAGACCTTTTTACATCTTCGTCACAGCTTGACAGTTGTCAGAGATGAGAGCATTTAATTGTTTTTCCGATTTCTCGACTACACTTGAGGATTATATTCTCGATTTCTAAGATTATCTTATATATCTGTAATAACAGCAGAATAGCCAATGTGTTTTTATTCTCTAATATTAGTAGAGAAAAATAATATTTTGGAGCAGTAGAAGGCCCTGTATATTCTAAAATTAGAATTTCATTCTTCTTAAAATCAGAAGGGACTCAACAAAGCAATGCAAAAGTGGGCCTCAAAAGTCTCGCCCTCGTTTTGCAAATATACCTTTAAAGCAATATAGAAAAAATATACAAAAACGGACTGTTAGAATCATGCGAACGTAATAATCTTATTGATAAAATAGTTAAACAGTCTTATTTTTATCATTATATGTTGTCAATTTCTCAAATAATAAGATAAGTTCTTCACTGGAGATTTCCTGGTACTTATTCATTCAGTTACTAAACAGCTCTGATCTGTTTCTTATAAGTATAAATGGAGTTTGTCCATATGACATTTCCTTGCTCTTCTTCATTTCCACTGACATCGCGTCAAATGCTGATACCATTCCAAGGACTGAGGAAGGGAAGCAGCCCCTTCTGCCCTTCACAAGTGAAAGGACGAAGCGAAGGAAAGCCCAGGAGAGGAAAATCTGGCCTCCGTTGTGAAGTGCCAGGTCGTCTCTTACACCTTTAGAAATAAAACGAACATTTTATAGAACAAGGAAATGGAAGTGACAATCTTTCCCGAAAACGCTGTGGATTTGTTGAAAGAAAGTTGTGCATAAATTCTTCATGACTGAATCGTAGTCATTGCTTGCAAAGAGTTTCCATTTATTTGAAAGCAATATTATCCAATAAACGTGTTGATTTATTAAAGTCTCGGCATAAAAAACTGTCAGTTGTTTTCAGGTTCTACCAAATGATTTCGTCATAGTTAAGTACATCAGTTCCCTATAGGTAGTAGACCGTTATGAATTTTTATCTTGGCATTATCCTGTAAACATCGGGAAAAAATCTTTAATATCACAAACTGGAACATCAAAAAACTCGGAATCAATCCAAGAATGTTTCGGAAATAAGAAGGCATTAAAAGTATATCGAGCTTCCTGGATCACAGACGTTACTTATCTTGAATCCTCAGAAAAAAGAAATCACGTTTTATTTTTTTCTGGTCCACTAAGATTATCTTCTGCTTTCTACAAAGGGCGTTTTTAATGTGCATATCACAGAAGACATAAGGAGAAATACTGGTACATAAAGTGGTTGTAAGATTTTTTTTATGAAAGCTGGTCTTTTGCAGGGAACCAAATTTTCCACGCCGTGGGTACATCCCAGATTACTATCTTTTCATAATGACATTCTAAGTCGAATTTGCGCTGAAGCGCCAGTGTTCTGATGCTTGGCTTGGAATAGGCTCCACACACTGTTGATTAACATACGTGACGAGCGTAAAGGATTGAGATGCAGATATAAGAGAGGAAATTAATTTCCTTTGACGAAGAAGCATATTTCCAGGGATGAGATGACCTTGCAGAGTGGCGGAATATATCACGGCGTAATATTTTTTTGATGTAGAAATAGAAACGATTCGAACTTATGCATGGAAAGTTACTGAAGCATTCCGTTCACTCATGAAAGAACACGTTCGAACTTAGGCATTCATACGCAGTCAATCGTTTTCACGGGCGTGCGCGCGCGTATGAATTTATGCATGCATTGGCTCTGGAACATTTTCGTACAAATACCTACACACCCCCATCGGGGAAGACAAAAAAAGTTTCAGGCTGAACGTTTATAAAATCAAATAGCGATAATTCTTTGCGCAATATAAAGGAATTTTTTCAAGTTATTTATGAACTGTTTAATTCTCGTTATTCACAAGACAAATGAATGTCAAATAGTCAAAACTTTTTAATGTGTAATAATAAATGATATATAATAATTCCCAGAGTTTATAACATTCTTTAAGTCAAGTTTAGCATACTTCATTGGGAGATGTTTATGAAAATCATACGATGCAAATTGTCCTTATTTTCCAGTGAATAAATCGAGGTATAGCGGAAGAACCGCTTTACTTTCGATCATTCCAACAAAAATTACGGAACGATAATACGTTCTGTAGAATATATTAATTCCGAAATACCTACAGTCTATCGAAAATTATTATCAATAATATATCAAGAGCTGAAGAATGAAATAAAGCCATTGCGTCAGAAGGGATATGAGGAAATTCGGGAGTGATTAAACACGTAGGGCAGTGGTTCTCAGCCGGGGGGAATTTCTGAGTTTCAGAGGGGACTTGCGCCACAGATTGGCAGGCTCAAACTGGCTCTAGGACCCCACAAAATGCAGTGTGCATCAATCCGCACCACTGAGAGGTCACGCTTGGCCTTCTTTCTGCTAACTTGTGTGTTTGTGTTAGGATTTTGTTGCATATTATTTGGAATAAACTGTTTGAGGAAGACAATTTTGGAAAGTGTAGTTGAGTGACATCCTGACATTTGGTGAAGGGGTGAATGGGCCACAAAAGGTTGAGAACCACTCACGTAGGGAAAGGAAGTAATGAGGAGGAGGATATGTGGAGGACGAGGGTCGTGATGAGGAAGAGACATTGAACCAGAGACGCCTCATCAGCAGAATAATTGGCCAAACCACACAGCAGAGACTTGCGATGATATGAAAGAGAAAGCAAAGTTTTCAAAGAAAATTTCGATGTCTATATCCAGAGTATTCATCGACTGTTTCAAGAGTACAAGGAGATACGGAAAAAGCAAGGACCTTACTCTTGATAATACCGTTTCCAGAAAGGTAGTGAAAAATACACAGGGATCAGTAAAATCGTGATTTTGGAGTTATCCATATCCAGGTTTTAGTTTACATGACAAATTTAAATCAAAAGGTTATAGAAATGAACATCATGAGAGGGTAAATAATTTAACCTACAAGAAACGGCTGAGACTCCTGATAAAAGCCCTTCATTTACACGAGGAAATAAATTGAAAATTTATCATCTCTCTAGAGACAGCCGAATTCTCTTCTGATTATCAGATAACTAATTAAAACAAGAGTGCACCCACACGTTTGCTCTACCATTGCAAATATTCTATATCTATCCTTGAAGCATTCTCTTTTCTCATCCCATTTAATATGAAAGCCGAATTTTCCAGTTATAGAAATAGTAAGAAAACATTATTCTTGAAAGGGGACGAAAAGTAAAGGAATAAAGATGGAATCAAGAGTCTGCGAACTGGTTTCTCCCTTTAAAACATACCAGTGATTATTCACTCGGTGTAATCGAGTTCTAAAGCGTAATTGTTAAACCGAAAATGAGCTCCACGCTTTATTAATTAACATACGAGATGAAGGCAAAGGATTAAGGAACAGATGTAAGGGAGGAAATTAATTTCTTCTGAGGATGAGGTATCTCTTTAAGTATGCTGTGGTCCTACACAGAGATAGAGGGTATCATGTCAAAATACATTCCTTCGATTTAAAAAATGAAATCCCTATTCGAATTTATTTATGCCAGCGTAGCCACTCAAGTATTTTCGTATACATGCACATAACATACAAAACCATGCATACAGACAGGTTTTCAATTTATTATCTCCAAACGAGTATAACGAAAATTAATACGAACTCAAGTAAAAATGTTCCCAAAGCAAATATCGATGGTTTCTATCGACTCATTTTATCTACTGGTTCATTCTTGAGACCTGCAACCTGATGATCGTGTTTTTGTTTTTTGTTAACACCGACTTCTACCCATCACATTCAGTACTTTATCAAGTTATGTGATCCGGTAATTTCAAATTAATATCAATCCAATTCTGTAGCCTGGCATTCGCGATATTCTTATGACGTCATCTTATGACGTCATATGACACAAATACGAACTCAGTTGTTATTAAAAAATATTATTGTAGTGGCGAAAGAATATTTTTCTTAAGATTAAAAGTAACAAAAATGTTGAACAATTTAAACTACATGTTATGAAAATACATCCCACAAAATATTAAAATCCCACAGTTTCTTCAGAGTGGGGAGACGCTTCTTAATGTAAGAAGGGGTGAAGAATAAAATAAAATCGTTGCTTTAGCAGGAATATGAGGGAACTCTGGAGTGATGAAATACGCAGGGACAGAAAGTAATGAGGAGGAGGATATGCGAAGGACGAGGGTCGAGATGAGCAAGTGAAACTGAACCAGAGATGTCTCATGAGCGCAGTATTTGGCCGAACCACGCCATCTTGAAATGTTATAGAAGAGAAAATAAAGGAGATGAACAATCATGGAAATTAAATTTTGCTGTCTACATCCAGGTAATTCATCCTCTGTTTCAAGAATGGAAGAAGAAACACAAGGCATAGACAAAGTGAAATCCAGACAGTACATAAAAATGATTGAATTTAAATGAGAAACATGAAATTATGGTACAATGGCACAAAGAAATTTTAAGAGCAGTTGAAGGTAATTTTATATACAGAAAAAACGTGGTGCACTGTAGGCGTTACTAAAGGTTGCTTACAGCATCCCTTTGGCCCTTAGCTGCATCCACATCTTAGTCATTTACTTTACCAGCGTTCCCACTTCCTTTCTTCCACCTTACTACCCAACTGCTCCAAATCATCGCTTTCACGGTATTAACCCTTTAATGGCTGAAAGTCCCCCATTGCTTGCCACCAAGGAACCTTGATTTGCATTTATGGTCATTTATGTTTGAATTCATACTACTACAATGGACAAATTTAACGTGCATGAAACTTTTAAAATATTTTCAGCTAAATAGATATAGTTTTTTAATTAAAAATTGCGATGGTAATCAAACCATGTTTTGAGCACTGTAGCAAGCTATATTTATTTAACAATCTCCTGTGAATTCCATTTCCTAAAAGAATTGATTAAAATCCAGCATTTTAATAAAGTTTGATTAAGCTAATTTTCATGAAATTGTCATTATCATTATTTTATTTTTTATGTGAGTTTCTCAGTCCCTCGAATGAGTTGCTTCATAGCAGTAGGTAAATTATACAGTAACCATCCAAAGTTCAATTATTCCTTGGCATTTCGGTAGATCTTTCTACCATTTTCTAAAGGTGAATGAATGCCATAGTTTTACCCCCAAAACGGGTTACAGAAATCTTGGAGATTTTCTATTTTTTGTCATAGCTCCTCCCATTGGCTGGGAGCAGAATAACGCATCCAAGAGAGTTGGCTGATTAACACAGGTATTGAATGGCTGGTACCAGGTCCTGGGAGTTCTAGTCATGGGGCGTTCTGCCTGAAGTAGCAGGCAGCTGAATTGTTATCTAAGGGGCATGCCTTGCTGTTCTCCTGGCAGTGGTAGAAGAAGGAAGGATTTCCTGGGTAAATTTTAGCAAAAGTTTCCATCGAGAGAGAGCAAAGGCCTCCTTATACCAGAGACAGCAGTGGTTGTGTTACTGGGCAAGATTTCCACACTCCTTACGACCTACTAGTATTGGGGTCATTGCAGTGCTGATGGTGCAAGGGAAGCACAGCCACTTGGTGGTGAGAGAAATTAAGGGAAATCATGAAAAGAACTCAGCAAGGAGAAGGACATTTTAATCACTATGATTTGGTTTTCGTTAAGGGGAATAAACCATTTAAGGAAAACTCGACAACTAAAATACTTAGAGGATCCCTCCAATTTTGCCATGTCACGAGGAAACCCTGTCCGATGACATTACGGAAGAAGGCAATAACCTCATAATAGAAAAAAATTATTGCTTCTTTAGATGTAGTATGCCAGCCCAAAAGTAGTAGAAACGTGAAAAGCTACAAGGGCAACAACCCCCTCTTCCCCATAATAATCCAGTGCCCAATTCCAACCTAACATACAGTGAGCTCTGCATTGCTTCATCCATAGAGTTTCTTAGGCTACTCCATGCCGTTTCAGGGCATCATTGCATCATTGGGTTTTTATTGCCTTTTTATCAACATGCCTTGTAGAGGAAAGGATATGAATTATTCTTGACAGGGTCTACAAGAGGACATCCCACCCCCACAAACTCACCCCACATTGAAAGCTCCTGAGGCATTCCTGTGGCCCCTGCTCGAAATATGCACTGAGAAGGCCACATTCATTGATCAACAAGGGCAAACGTGGACACAGATCAAAGGAGTAGCCATGAGTTCTCCTCTAGGTGTGTTATTCGTCAAATTTTATATGGGGTTGTTGAACAGCGTGTCTTCATTAGGATCCCAGGCTAACTGTATAAGTTCAGTATATCAATGGCACCTTCATCAACATCACTGATGAAGAGGAACTTGAGACACTCAGGCGCTCCTTTGAGGAGGACTTGATTCTCCATTTCACATATGAAAAAAGTGTGGCTGGCATCATAATTTTTTTGGATGTCCATGTAACCAGCACCCATCAAGGCTTTCATATGCAGGTCCAACATATACTAGCCGACATCATTCTCTGTTCCAGTGACAATGGTGAATGCCCAGAAAAAAAAAAATTCTTTGTCATGAATGTTTACGTTCATCGTGAACTCTCACACTGCTCTTAGAATAACACTTATGATGAACTCAAACATGTCACCAAATCCCTGGGTACCCAAGGTGATGAACTGAACTGAACTAAATATCTTTGGCATCCATGTAAAACCCATCAATGCAAACAAAAAGGTCGGCCTTATTGAATACTGCAATGACTGAAAGACTGCCCAGTACCTCATTAAGAATAGCCCTATCACTAGTGATGATCCCACAGAGAGGAGAAGAGTGGTTTACCAAATATGATGCCCCAAGAGTAGATGTTGTCATTCATACATTGGTATGACTATGACTTGACTCTACAAGAGGATAACTTCACCTATACGACGGAGCTGTACACCAGCACTGCATGAGGGAACAGAGCAGTGATCCCCAATGCCAGCAGATGTAAGGAGCACGGAACTTGCGGATGGTAACAATGACTATTGCCACCTGGAATAGAAGGAGGCCCTAATGATTTTCCAATGGAAACCATTGCTGAACGTTACCTAGGAAACCCTAATTCTCCCTGCCACCTTCAGGAGAACGTCAAGGTCCACCTCTGGGATAGCAAATCAACCACCTACTACTTCAGCCTGCATGCCTGCATCAGTCAGCCAGAATCTCTCAGATGAATTATTCCACTCCCAGCCAATAGGAGGAGCACCCACCCCCAGGCTTTGACAGCCAAAAAAATCACCAAGATTTCTGTTATCCCACTTCCAGGTTGTTGTTCCCAATCATAGCTACAAAAACGTGCCATTTATGCCTGCCAAAGGATTGCCTAATATACCGTGAAGAAACATTGACAGGAACACCTTCTCTATCAAGTTCAACAGAGGAAAAGCCATCAAGCCCTCCTGCTGCTGAGTTAAAGAATGACAATTTCTCTAACAATGAAAGCCTAGTGACATCATGCCCTCCTATAGCTGAGAGTGAAATTGATGCTGAAGGATGAACAATTGTTCAAAAAATGAAGAAAGAAAGAAAAGGATGCTCAACCAAATGAAGAGGCCCCTCCAAACACTTCTCCTATTAACAATCTCTTGCCCAAAATACTGAGAGCTGCCTGCCTATGCAGTTGTAGCAGAACTCGTGAAATAAAACCCATACCTTAACATCTCAGTGAAATCCAAACTGGCTGCTGATATGATCATCACACCAAAATCAAAATAAACAGCCGACTTTCTACGAGCCAACACCGATTTCTGATTGCTTGATCCATCTGAGAGTTAGGAAAGCGGTTATTGCAAGTACCCGACTGCCCTACCTTTGGACCCCCTTCTACAGCTGCAGAATGTCCTAGAAGCACAGAGATATATTGGAAAGTCGGGGAATCCCACAAGAAAGATAGTTGCCACCTTCCAAGGATACATTTCAACCAAGATTTCCCTTGGAATATAGGGATCCTTCCCCACAGAAGTCTTCACACCCAAACCACTACAATGCTGCAAGTGCCAGAGAACTGAACACTACTGCAGCCACTGCACAGCTAAGGAGAGGTGTGGTATGTGCTGCAAAACCACACCCTACAAAACAGTGCCTCGATGCTTTTAAGAGAGGAGGTATAGTGGAAAGCAAATGCCCAAACTGCTCTTTCAATGCAATTTAAAAAAGTTGCAGAGATGAAAGGCACTCCTCCACTTCCAAGAAAATCAATGGCCACTCCTAAACACAAGCAGTAGTTGAGATGACCAAGATGGAATCACAGTAAACACCCTCCCCCAAAAAAAGCAGCACCACAGCAGCATTCACCACCCAGACCACGAAAGCAGAACAAGAAAGTTGACTAGTCAGTGCCAGTGAAGCAGTGCCTGCCTCTTCCCTTCCTTCTAATCCAAACTAACTTCCACCTTCCAAAACCAACCATCTCCCCTCCTACCCCATTCCTCACTCTCTACTCCTTCCATCCTCCAATATTTCAGCCAGTGCCAGCCACGAAAGTGGCAGAACAAGCATCGACAGTTGCATAACACTCTCAATTGAAAGCATCATCATTCTCTTTGAACAACTGGCAGGAAAGCCAGGTAACAAAGAGACACTTTATTCAAACCTACAGCCCAGAGCAGTTACTGTTCAATTTGAATAGCCCTTAGATCTATTTCCCCTTCCCCCGGCACTGAAACGAGAGAACCAGAGAATAGGACGAAGATCCTAGAGCCCGCTAGAGTGACTGAGCCACTTCTCAAATGAGCAAAACTTGAATGGCATACAGCCATCTGATGTATAAGCAAAATTTCACCCATCACACCATTCAACACCAGCATTCATCTCCATATCCAAAAGGAACTTTTATTCCCATCCTTTTTCTCTAACTTGAATTTTATCCCTTCCTCCCCAGGCTCTCCTACTTACTGGGACTTCCTGCTATAACACTTTTTCTCCCACTGCTTTTTCATTCGTGGCCCAGTGGGGGGGGGGGGGGGGGTAACTGAGCCAGTGTATATCTAGAGAAGCATTCAGAATATCAATCATCGGTTACTGGCTGCTAAAAGCAAGAGCTCGTGTCAGCTAAAGGCTGGCTGAATCTAACTGCCTATCTACTACCTATGCCTGGCTTCATTCGGCTAAAGAAAACTGGTAGAAAGCTCTATTGAGTTGAATATAGAGTTTAGGGCAAAGGCCAAGCACTGGACCTATGAGGTCATTCAGCGCTGAAATGGAGATTGACAGTAAAAAGGTTTTAGTGGTCTATTGAAACGTCCACGAATACATGGACTTTGGAAAGATGCTGTATAATTTTACCTGCTGCTACTTAGAAACTCATATCGAGAAATTGAGAAACTACAATACACACTAGATGGTATCCAGATGACCATTTTATTTTATTATTATTATCATTATTATTATTATTATTATTATTATTATTATTATTATTATTATTATTAGCCCATATATTTACTTACTAATTTTATACATGCACTTTCATTTCTTCATCAGTCTTTACAAACTTCTGAAGTTCTTTTTCCTTTTTCTTAGAAAGCTTTCAGATCTTTTTTTTAATGAAGTTCTCGGTTTGTGACTAAGTCTCGAAAAAGCCTAATGATAATTACTTCATAAAAGTCCTAACCCCCACATTTGAAGAATGATGATGGAAAGAAAAAATGATTCACAGAAAGCCAAAGAAAAAAATATATAATGGAAAGAAAAACGCCTACTTGAAACTCATGAGCTAAAAGGAGAAAATACGACGTAAGCAATAACACAATCTTCGCGAATCCGTTAAAAAAAAGTCTCAATTTATTCTAAGCAGGATTAAACCAGATGGCGAACTGAACGACTACCGCCTGCCTAAGGACTGACAAGATTGTATGTTAAATGAAAGCCATCGCTCTGG
>NC_087207.1:42837808-42845308 GCF_015104395.2 Macrobrachium nipponense
AAGTGGCTCAGTCACTCTAGCGGGCTCTAGGATTTTCGTCATATTCTCTGGTTCTCTCGTTTCAGTGCCGGGGGAAGGGAAATTGATCTAAGGGCAGCTGGTATTCAAATTGAAAAGTAGCTGCTCTGGGCCTGTAGGTTTGAATAGTGAGGTTCTATGCATTTCAGCAGTGTCTCTTTGTTACCTGGCTTTCCTACCAGTTGTTCAAAGAGAATGATGATGCTTTCAATTGTGAGTGTTATGCAACTGTCGATGCTTGTTCTGCCACTTTCGTGGCTGACACTGGCTGAAATTTTGGAGGAGGAAGGAGTAGGGAGTGAGGAATGGGTGAGGGAGGGAAGATGGTCGGTTTTGAAAGGTGGAAGTTAGTTTGGATTAGAAGGAAGGGAAGAGGCAGGCACTGCTTCACTTGGCACTGACTAGTTAACTTTCTTGTTCTGCTTTCGTGGTCTGGGTGGTGAATGCTGCTGTGGTGCTGCTGAGGGTGTTTGCTGTGATTCCATCTTGGTCATCTCAACTTACTGCTTGTGTTTAGGAGTGGGCCTTGATTTTCTTGGAAGTGGAGAAGTGCCTTTCATCTCTGCAACTTTTTAAAGTCTGGTTTTGCAATGCTTGTTCCAATCATTGCATTGAAAGAGCAGTTTGGGCATTTGCTTTCCATTATACCTCCTCTCTTAAAAGCATCGAGGCACTGTTTTGTAGGGTGTGGTTTTGCTGCACATACCACACCTCTCCTTAGCTGTGCAGTGGCTGCAGTAGTATTCAGTTCTCTGGCACTTGCAGCATTGTAGTGGTTTGGGTGTGAAGACTTCTCTGGGGAAGGATCCCCATACTCCTAGGGAAATTTGGGTTGAAATGTATCCTTGGAAGGTGGCATCTATCTTTCTTGTGGGATTTCCCGACTTTCCAATATATCTCTGTGCTTCTAGGACATTCTGCAGCTGTAGAAGGGAGTCCAAAGGTAGGGCAGTCGGGTACTTGCAATAACCGCTTTCCTAACTCTCAGATCGATCAAGCAATCAGAAATTGGTGTTGGCTCGTAAAAAGTCGGCTGTTTATTTTGATTTTGGTGTGATGATCATATCAGCAGCCAGGATGGATTTCACTGAGATGTTAAGGTATGGCTTTTATTTCACGAGTTCTGCTACAACTGCATAGGCAGACAGCTCTCGGTATTTTGGGCAAGAGATTGTTAATAGGAGAAGTGTTTGGGAGGGGCCTTCTTCATTTTGGTTGAGCATCCTCTTCTTTGCTTTCTTCATTTTTTGAACAATTGTCCATCCTTCAGCATCAATTTCACTCTCAGCTATAGGTGGGCATGATGTCACTAGGCTTTCATTGTTAGAGAAAGTGTCATTCTTTAACTCAGCAGCAGGAGGGCTTAATGGCTTTTCCTCAGTTGAACTTGATAGAGAAGGTGTTCCTGTCAATGTTTCTTCACCTTCGGACATCTGCTGGTATTGGAAGGTAAGCACTTCATCAGGGAGAGATGGCTGTCACTGGGGCTGATGAGCTGCTTTCCAATCAGCATAATAAGGGTATATTGGGCCATCCTTTGGCAGGCATAAATTGCACGTTCTTGTAGTTATGATTGGGAACAACAATCTGGAAGTGGGATTACAAAAATCTTGGTGATTTTTTTTTGGCTGTCAAAGCCTGGGGGTGGGTGCTCCTCCTATTAGCTGGGAGTGGAATAACTCATCTGAGAGATTCTGGCTGACTGATGCAGGCATGCAGGCTGAAGTAGTAGGTGGTTGATTTGCTATCCCAGAGGGGGACCTTGACGTTCTCCTGAAGGTGGCAGGGAGAATTAGGGTTTCCTAGGTAATGTTCAGCAATAGTTTCCATTGGAGAATCATGAGGGCCTCCTTATATTCCAGGTGGCAATAGTCATTGTTACCATCCGCAAGTTCTGTGCTCCTTACAATCTGCTGGCATTAGGGATTACTGCTCTGTTCCCTCATGCAGTGCTGGTGTTCAGCTCCATCGTGTAGGTGAAGTTATCCTCTTGTAGAGTCAAGTCGTAGTCATACCAATGCATGAATGACAACATCTACTCTTGGGGCATCATATTTGGTAAACCACTCTTCTCCTCTCTGTGGAATCATCACTAGCGATAGGGCTATTCCTCATGAGGTACTGGGCAGTCTTTCGGTCATTGCAGTATTCAATAAGGCCGACCTTTTTGTTTGCATTGATGGGTTTTACATGGATGCCAAAGATATATAGTTCAGTTCAGTTTGTCACCTTGGGTACCCAACGGTAAGAATGCCTATTATCCACCAGGGATTTGGTGACATGTTTGAGCTCATCAGAGGTGTTAGTCTAAGAGCAGTGTGAGAGTTCATGATGAACGTAAGCATTCATGACAAGGAATAATTTTTTTTCTGGGCATTCACCATTGTCACTGGAACAGAGACTGATGTCGGCTAGTTTATGTTGGACCTGCATATGAAAGCCTTGATGGGTGCTGGTTACATGGACATCCAAAAAAGGAATGATGCCAGCCACACTTTTTTCATATGTTAAAGTGGAGAATCAAGTCCTCCTCAAAGGAGCGCCTGAGTGTCTTAAGTTCATCTTCATCAGTGATGTTGATGAAGGTGCCATTGATATACTGAACATATACAGTTAGCCTGGGGATCCTTATGAAGACACGCTGTTCGACAACCCCATATAAAATTTGACGAATAACACACCTAGAGGAAAACTCATGGCTACTCCTTTGATCTATGTCCACGTTTGCCCTTGTTGATCAATGAATGTGGCCTTCTCAGTGCATATTTCGAGCAGGGGCCACAGGAATGCCACAGGAGCTTTCAATGTTGGGGTAGAGTTGTCTCTGTAGACCCTGTCAAGAATCCTTCATATCGTTTCCTCTACGGGCATGTTGATAAAAAGGCAATAAAAACCCAATGATGCAATGATGCCCTGAAACGGCCAGGAGTAGCCTAAGAAACTCTATGGATGAAGCAATGCACAGCTCACTGTATGCATATGGAGTAAAAATTTTATTCAAAGTTGGCCAGCTGTTAGGTTGGAATTGGGCACTGGATTATTATGGGGATGAGGGGGTTGTTGGCCTTGTAGGTTTTCACGTTTCTTCTAATTTTGGGCTGGCATACTGCATCTAAAGAAGCAATAATTTTTTTCTATTATGAGGTTAGCCTTCTTCGTAATGTCATCGACAGGGTTCCTCGTGACGTGGCAAAATTGGAGGGATCTCTAAGTATGTTGTTGAGTTTCTGATGGTATTCCTTACGACAAATCAGGATTAAAATGTTCTTCTCCTTGCTGAGTTCTTTCATGACTTCCTTAATTTCTCTCACCACCAAGTGGCTGCGATTCCTGCACCGTCAGAGCCTCCGCCAGCACTGCAATGACCCCCAATGCTAGTAGGTCGTAAGGAGTGTGGAAATCCTGGCCAGGAACAACAACCACTGCCGTCTCTGGTATAAGGAGGCCTTTGCTCTCTCTGGATGGAAACTTTTGCTAAAATTTACCCAGGAAATCCTTCCTTCTTCTCTCACTGCCAGGAGAACAGCAAGGCATGCCCCTTAGATAACAATTCAGCTGCCTGCTACTTCAGGCAGAATGCCCCATGACTAGAACTCCCAGGACCTTGTACCAGCCATTCAATACCTGTGTTAGTCAGCCAACTCTCTTGGATGCGTTATTCTGCTCCCAGCCAATAGGAGGAGCTATGACAAAAAATAAAAAATCTTCAAGATTTCTGTAATCCCGCTTGGGGGTAAAACTATGGCATTCATTCACCTTTAGAAAATGGTAGAAAGATCTACCGAAATGCCAAGGAATAATTGAACTTTGGTGGTTACTGTATAATTTACCTACTGCTATGAAGAAACTCATTCGAGGGACTGAGAAACTGCAATAAAAACTATATTATGATAATGACAATTTCATGAAAATTAGCTTAATCAAACTTTATTAAAATGCTGGATTTTAATAAATTCTTTTAGAAAATGGAATTCACAGGAGATTGTTAAATAAATATAGCTTGCTACAGTGCTCAAAACATGGTTTGATTACCATCGCAATTTTTAAAAAACTATATCTATTTAGCTGAAAATATTTTAAAAGTTTCATGCACGTTAAATTTGTCCATTATAGTAGTATAAATTCAAACATAAATGACCATAAATGCAAATCAAGGTTGCTTGGTGGCAAGCAATGGGGGACATTCAGCCATTAAAGGGTTAATACCGTGAAAGCAATGATTTGGAGCGGTTCGGTATTAAGGTGGAAGAAAGGAAGTGGGAACGCAGGTAAAGTAAATGGCTAAGATGTGGATGCAGCTAAGGGCCGAAGGGATGCTGTAAGCAACCTTTAGTAACGCCTACAGTGCACCACGTTTTTTCTGTATATAAAATTACCTTCAACGCTCTTAAAATTTCTTTGTGCTATTGTACCATAATTTCATGTTTCTCATTTAAAGTCAATAAATTAGCTGGATGTAGAGAACAAAATTTCCATGATTGTTCATCTCCTTTATTTTCTCTTCTATAACATTTCAAGATGGCGTGGTTCGTCCAATTACTGTGCTGATGAAACATCTCTAGTTCAGTTTCATTTGCTCATCTCGACCCTCGTCCTCCGCATATCCTCCTCCTCATTACTTTCTGTCCCTGCGTGTTTTATCACTCCAGAGTTCCCTCATATTCCTGCTAAAGCAACGACTTTATTTTTTTCTTCACCCCTTCTTACATTAAGAAGCGTCTCCCCACTCTGAAGAAACTGTGGGATTTAAATATTTTGTGTTATGTATTTTCATAACATGCAGTTTAAATTGTTCAACATTTTCGTTACTTTTAATCTTTAGAAAAATATTCTTTCGCCACTACAGTAATATTTTTTAATAACAACTGAGTTCGTATTTGTGTCATATGACGTCATAAGAATATCGCGAATGCCAGGCTACAGAATTGGATTGATATTAATTTGAAATTACCGGATCACATAACTTGATAAAGTACTGAATGTGATGGGTAGAAGTCGGTGTTAACAAAAAGCACGATCATCAGTTTGCAGGTCTCAAGAATGAACCGGTAGATAAAACGAGTCGATAGAGACCATCGATACTTGCTTTGGGAACATTTTTACTTGAGTTCATATTAATTTTCGTTATACTCATTTGGAGATAATAAATTGAAAACCTGTCTGTATGCGTGGCTTTGTATGTTTTGTATGTTATGTGCATGTATACGAAAATACTTGAGTGGCTACGCTGGCATAAATAAATTCGAATAGGGATTTCATTTTTTAAATTGAAGGAATGTATTTTGACATGATACCCTCTATCTCTGTGTAGGACCACAGCATACTTGGAGAGATACCTCATCCTCAGAGGAAATTAATTTCCTCCCTTACATCTGTTCCTTAGTCCTTTGCCTTCATCTCGTATGTTAATTAAAAAAGCGTTGAGTTCATTTTCGGTTTAACAATTACGCTTTAGAACTCGATTACACCGAGTGAATAATCACTGGTATGTTTTAAAGTGAGAAGCCAGTTCGTAGACTCGATTCCATCTTTATTCCTTTACTTTTCGTCCCCTTTCAAGAATAATGTTTTCGTACTATTTCTATAACTGGAAAATTCGTCTTCATATCAAATGGGGTGAGAAAAGAGAATGCTTCAAGGATAGATATAGAATATTTGCAATGGTAGAGCAAACGTGTGGGTGCACTCTTGTTTTAATTAGTTATCTGATAATCAGAAGAGAATTCGGCTGTCTCTAGAGAGATGATAAATTTTCAATTTATTTCCTCGTGTAAATGAAGGGCTTTTATCAGGAGTCTCAGCCGTTTCTTGTAGGTTAAGTTATTTACCCTCTCATGATGTTCATTTCTATAACCTTTTGGTTTAAGTTTGTCATGTAAACTAAAACCTGGATATGGATAACTCCAAAATCACGATTTTACTGATCCCTGTGTATTTTTCACTACCTTTCTGGAAACGATATTATCAGGCGTAAGGTCCTTGCTTTTTCCGTTTCTCCTTGTACTCTTGAAGTAGTCGATGAATTCTCTGGATATAGGCATCGAAATTTTCTTTGAAAACTTTGCTTTGTCTTTCATATCATCTTAAGTCTCTGCTGTTGTGTTCGGCCAATTATTCTGCTGATGAGGCGTCTCTGGTTCAATGTCTCTTTCTCATCTCGATCCTCGTCCTCCACATATCCTCCTCCTCATTACTTCCTTTCCCTAAGTCAGTGGTTCTCAACCTTTTGTGGCCCATGCACCCTTTCACCACATGTCAGGATGTCACTCACCTACACTTTCCAAAATTGCCTTCCTCTAACAGTTTATTCCAAGTAATATGCAACAAAATTCTAACACGAACACACAAGTTAGCAGAAAGAAGGCCAAGCGTGACCTTTCAGTGGTGCGGACTGATGCACACAGCATTTTGTGGGGTCCGAGAGCCAGTTTGAGCCTGCCAATCTGTGGCGCAAGTC
Source organism: Macrobrachium nipponense (assembly GCF_015104395.2). Taxonomy (NCBI): domain Eukaryota; kingdom Metazoa; phylum Arthropoda; class Malacostraca; order Decapoda; family Palaemonidae; genus Macrobrachium; species Macrobrachium nipponense. Next base: position 42,844,284 of record NC_087207.1, read on the forward strand.
CCCTCTGAAACTTAGAAATTCCCCCGGCTGAGAACCACTGCCCTACGTGTTTAATCACTCCCGAATTTCCTCATATCCCATCTGACGCAATGGCTTTATTTCATTCTTCAGCTCTTGATATATTATATTATTGATAATAATTTTCGATAGACTGTAGGTATTTCGGAATTAATATTTTCTTCAGAACGTATTATCGTTCTGCAATTTTTGTTGGAATAATCGAAAGTAAAGCGGTTCTTCCGCTATTCCTCGATTGATTCACTGGAAAATAAAGACAATTTGCATCGTATGATTTTCATAAACATCTCCCAATGAAATATGCTAAACTTTAATTAAAGAATGTTATAAACTCTGGGAATTATTGTATATCATTTATTATTACACATTAAAAAGTTTTGACTATTTGACATTCATTTGTCTTGTGAATAACGTTCTGCCTGAAACTTTTTTTGTCTTCCCCGATGGGGGTGTGTAGGTATTTGTACGAAAATGTTCCAGAGCCAATGCATGCATAAATTCATACGCGCGCTTACGCCCTTGAAAACGATTGACTGCGTATGAATGCCAAAGTTCGAACGTGTTCTTTCATGAGTGAACGGAATGCTTCAGTAACTTTCCATGCATAAGTTCGAATCGTTTCTATCTCTACATCAAAAAAATATTACGCCGTGATATATTTCGCCACTCTGTAAGGTCATCTCATCCCTGGAAATATGCTTCTTCTTCAAAGGAAATTAATTTCCTCTCTTATATCTGCATCTCAAACATTTACGCTCGTCACGTATGTTAATTAACAGAGTGTGGAGCCTATTCCAAGCTAAGCATCAGAACCCTGGCGCTTCAGCGCAAATTCGACTTAGAATTTCATTATGAAAAGTTAATAATCTGGGATGTACCTACGGCGTGGAAAATTTGGTCCCCTGCAAAAGACCAGCTTTCATAAAAAAAAATCTTACAACCACTTTATGTCCCAGTATTTCCCCTTATGTTTTCTGTGATATGCACATTAAAAACGCCCTTTGTAG
>NC_087207.1:42850308-42866958 GCF_015104395.2 Macrobrachium nipponense
AGTACTACCAATTCCAGAAGAGGAACGAAAACAAGTGACTAGAATAACGAAGGTAGTAGGAGGCAGTTGAATTGTTTCGGAACAATCGTTTTTATAGAGTGATTCGAAGATCGCTAGCTGTTACGGAGAAAACGCTTTTGTGAGAATAACTCCAGTACGAAAACTCAGCTCCCTATGCAATCTATTCAGACCTTAAGTGTTTTTCCGTTATAAAAACCGAAAAAGGATCACGCTGACCTCGGTGATATTTTATTAGGCTTAAAATTGCCGCTAGATACTTCTTATTCGTACAGAATTTCTTTTAAGAAACCTTGCATAATATTCTGTGTGGATTCAGTCAGTTTTATTCATTCGGGGCAGCTTTGATTAACAATCAAAGCACACGGAAAGATGCCATTTTACAGTTTAGAGAAGTAAAAGGGTAACTACAAAGTAAAACATTATTTCTCACAAAATATAGTGTATTTATGTAAATTTCCGTTTGGGAAACCAGGTTCTATTTGACTTTAGATTTTAACATGTTTTAATCTATTTGGTGTACTTAATTTACAAACCATTGCAGACCATATGTGGCATAATTCTTTAGGAACATCTTCAAAACTAGTAGTGGTCAGTTATGACATTCTAACACAATGTTTACAACACTCCACCATAATCTACAATGTTATAGAAGTTAGTCAAATTTATATACTTTGAGAGTGTACTCTTATGATGTTAAGTTTTAGTCAGTGAGAACCCACAAATCTCAGCAAAGGTTCAAACAAGTGGACTTACCGAGCCCTCCCCTTCATCCAGTCACTCTTTCCCCCACCAACAAGCTCCCCTCCCCCCATTTCCCGGGCACACCCCTCTTTCTATCACCTCTCCTCCCTCCAATTCTCCCACCCCTTTCTCTCTCTCTCTCTCTTCTCTCTCTCTCTCTCTCTCTAACTTACAGACAGAGAGATATAATGTCTTACACATAGTTATTCTACAGTCATTTTGAGTAATAGTACACAAATAGAAATGGGTGTAGTAATGGATCGATGGTTAATGGACATGACTTCTTTGGCTGAGTTGGCAGCTCTGAATCAGTATTTGAACAATATACTATAAACGTACACAGGCATGTGATCCAAGAAAATGGTTTGTCGCTGGCTACTGAAGGTGTGCTACAATCACGCTGTCCCTGGCCATTTTGCTTAGATGCACAAATGGATGCAAACTGTGATTGTACTCCGAATTTTTAATATGTGCAACGACGGAGATTTGGGAAGGTGCCGTTCGGCGAGCCATGAAGTTTGAGGAGGATTATTGGTCCTCTGACAATATCCATGACAGTGTGGAACCCTTCATTGTCACTTCTGACTATGATGATGAGGACGAGCTATTCCTTGACAGTGATGAAGAATAAAATGAAATCTATGAGTTCTTGTGTCTATCATTATCCATTAATTTTATACCTAATATTAATTATTTTGCAATTTTAGTGTCACCATCTCATTGTAGAACAATTATGCCCATTGCCCAATCTCTCGCATCACTTATACGAACAATCAAACAACAAGTGCAGAAAAACGACCATACACATACTGACAATTTAAGGTCATGAATATAATTTCAGGACAATTCTTAGGCAACACAGCAGAATGAGGTTGAACACTACAGCGGAGCTCATTAGAAAAACCCAAGTCATTGTTGGGATATACGTATACAATTGAGTTACAATGTGGCAAAATCACGCGATATAATAATGTACACTGCCCATATTTATATTTTCCAGTGCTTTGTGTAATTCAAACGAGAGAGAGAGAGAGGAGAAGGGTGTGGTAGAATTGGAGGCGGAAGAGGAGGAAGTGGGAAGGGAAAGAGGTGATAGATGGATGGGTGTGCGAAGGGATGGGGGTTGCTTGTAGGTGGGGGGAGGAGGGAACTGATGTGGGGGGGGGGGGGGGGGGAGTGAGTTGAGTCGACTTGTTTGAACCTTTTTCCAGGTGTCTGGGTTCTCGGTGACTACAACTTAAAATCATAAGAGTAAACGCCCAAAGTATATAAATTTGACGAACTCCTACAACAGCCGGGTGTTGTAAACCTTCTGTTAGAATGTCATAACAGTCCGACTAAAAGTCTTGAAGATGTTCCCGAAAAACGATGCCACATCGGGTCTGAAATAGTTACTAGGCTGTTTCTGTTCGATTATTTTGAGTCTCCACTCATACTGAGAGTATATGAACGTGTTTAATTTGTGTCCTTTTTATTTGATCCTTGTTGTTAGTCTAAGCAGTACTAAGTATGAGTATTAATTACGAAGACCAATTCGCTTTAACTTAAGAATATGATGTTTAAAACTTATGCGTGAGAGGAAATTCTTGCACGCGCCCCCGAGTAAGCTGGAGGTCGCATCACGCCTTGTTCCAACCTCGACTCATTTCCTTTGAAGGTTCCTGATTATCACATACACAGGGTTCAAGGTGTACGGTTGTAAATTAGAGAAACAAATACAGAGACAGATTAAGGTGTTAGAAGGAAGACCACAATAAGTGGATATAAATTTAGGCTTATAGTGTAAGATTTCCATGTCCATAGTGGGGTTAAAATTGACATTCAGTGTCCTGGCTGCACCAGTATTGCCAGTTTTATGTTATCCTGTGTTTTCAGAAACAGAAAGCACGCTTGAATTTTAGCGAACCAAAATGTAATTTGTTTTTCTAGTAAATTTCCGGCTTGAAATATTTCATATATTTTCCTGCGTCGAGGGAAGGCGCTAATTTGATCCGATTGTTTGATCGGATTGATTCCGCTTCGTCAGGTCTTTCCAAATATGGCCTCTTCGTCTTTTCTGTTACATTTTTCATTTTCTTCCTCTTTTGGCCTTTTATTTGTGGAGATTTCTCCTTCTGCTTCGAGAATTTCAGTCCTTTGCGGCCTCTTTAAATGATTTCAAAATCACAACGGCTCTTGCCCAGATGTACTGTGAACGGATCATTTCCTACATAACGTTCATAATGTGGCTTCTTACTTTCATTCCAGAATAATCTTACGTTTTCCAAGATGTATATCATTTAAATACCGAATCTTGAACATATATGTATATATATATATATATATATATATATATATATATATATATATATATATATATATATAATATATATATATGTGTGTGTGTGTGTGTGTGTGTGTGTGTGTGTATACATATCTCCGTGTCTATCAACTGACCATAAGTGAGCTGCACAAAGGACCATGGTTGTCTGGTACGATTGTGTCATAAGATTCCATTTAAATTCGCACGAATGTCCCCGAAAGCAATATGAGGCAACCGGTTAGCGTGGAGGCCATTTAAACCAATCTGGTTAAGTCTTTGAAAAAGTCTTTCACAATGGGAAAAAAAGTTGGTTACAAAGATCTACAAATAACTATCAGGTAGTTGTAAAAAAGATAAGTGTCCCATTTTGGAAGCATCAAAATGCCACTTAAGTTCCAAACTTAGCCGTGCCTTCAACATTTACCTTCCAAAAACTAAATGGAATCTGGTTATGTTGTTCCTTGTTTTATAAAATAAGGGAAAATTTGATGCATGTGGTTAGAAACTATGGTACCATCAATTCAATGAGATTAATGTTGGTGAGACCATGAGATCCATTCCTTAAGATTTCCTATGGACAAGTATGAACAGCAACACGCAATTCAGAAAGCTCCTAGATGTTCGTAAAGTAGATTTGGGAAACCGTTAGTTTGAGTAAGATAACAAAGTTTCATAAAAGGATGATTCGGATCTGCTTTCAACAGTCTAACCAGCGATATGAACATTTCGGGGGTGGAAATGAGGGCTAAACAAAGGAGATTTTGACTTTTTCCATCAGAGGATAAGCGTTTATGGTTCAAGTGTTGGTATGACCCAACCATGACAATAATCGGCAACAAAGGCAGAGCAAAGCAGTCACTTACTCACTAAACCAGTTACTCTCTAACCTTTCATCTCATCACTATCAGCACATGGATTTCTCGGTAGGGGGTTAGTGCTGCTAGTGCACCTCATGCAGTGCACTGTAGGCTTTATTTAAGGTTCTTTGCAACGTCCCTTCGGACTCTAGCTGCAACCCCTTTCATTCCTTTTACAGTACCTCCATTCATATTCTCTTTCTACCACCTTGCTTTCCACTATCTTACAACAATTGTTTCATAATGCAACTGCGATGTTTTCCTCTTGTTACACCTTTCAAACCTTCTGCTCTTAATTTCCTTTTCAGCGCTGAATGACTGCATAGGTCCCAGTGTTTGGTCATTGACCTAAATTCTTCGTTCCATTCCAGTAAATGGATCTTTATAATTCCATGAACGTTATTTTGATCATTTCCTTTATGCAGAAAATGTTCACGTAACTGAAATCCTCGAAAAGAATAAGCAAAAAAAGTTATTAATTGTTCTTTTAGTCTTGTAACGTTTGCATTCAGGGACTTATGAGGTAAAACTATAATGGTGTGATAGTAAATTCTACTTGGAACCGGAATATTTAAGAACGAATACTCGGGCACTTATTTGGACGGTCTGTTCATTAACAGAAAAGTGAGTCTTAAGAAATTCCTTTTCCTTATTTCCTCCTTCGCTTTATCCCGTCAATGCCGCTTCTCTCGCTCATTTCCTCTTTCTCTGTAATACTCGACTTTTCCTCCTCCGTCCGTGACACTTTGTCTCTGAAAGAAATTGCTTATGAGATGCCAGGAAAAAAAAAAAGGTGAAAAATCCAGGGAAATGAAAAAGACGGAGAGGATCGAAAGTGAGGGCCGAAGGGATCAAGCACAGTGGAATGCAGTCATGTATACACGGGCGCGTGCGCGCGCACACACACACACACATACATTATATATATATATATATATATATATATATATATTATATATATATAGATATTATATATATATATGTGTGTGTGTGTGTGTGTGTGTGTGTGTGTGTGTTATATAAAAAGAAGGATGTATTAAGACAATATGTTTAAGATACAGTTGTAATGTGAGATGCTGTGACTTTCTTAGAATGTAGGATTCATCGATTTAGCTTCCCTTGGAGACAGTGCTCGAGGTGACAAGCTTAAGAAATGCTGATGTATCTTTTTTGGGAGCGTGATGTCAAAGTTGCTGTCTGTGCAGGTCAGTTACATATCCTGTTACTACAGGCGGTCGCAGAGGAGACTTCTGTAACTGGACCATCCTATTAACTGGAGTCAAGCAAGAGCCTTAATCCCATGTAATGACACAGTTAAAAGGAATATCATTGAATCTTGTTCCATCAGGTCAAATAATAGAAATGCTCTAAATTTAAGTCTTGGTTTATTTAAACTTGATGCTTTCCTAATGAAAAAAGTTGTAGATAAATATAAGCAACAAAATTAATATATTCAGTTTTTACATGTTTTGGACTGTAAAGAAACTTTGTAATTTCGGTTAGGGAAAATCTGTTTAGGTTTGTGACCGTATGATATCCGATAATCCTGGATTATCTCTTTTAATTTTTACCCTTTTGACAATTAACTATCTGGTATTCTTGATCATGTGTTGAACCTGAGACCTTTCTCTCCAACTGTACCTCATTAACTCCTTGACAGTGTCTGAGTAAAGACGAAAGCGCTTGGATTTCTGACTATCATTTTCCTGTGGAATTCGCTTTTATATATATATATATATATATATATATATATATATATATATATATATATATATATATATAAAACTATAGAAACTGTTGGTTCTTAAAATTCTACTCCCTATTAATGGCGTTCATCGTTCAAGAAAATTAAAGGTTTTTTATCCTGAAAATGCAATAAGGAATTCATGGACTTGAAAGTATAAATAGAGAACAATCCGAAATCCTCTTTGAGCCCGACAGATCGGAAAAGGTTCTCAGGATTTTAGATCTCTTGAGGTCCACAGGTGAAAAGAGTAACTAATTCGTACGATTTTATTGCCAAAATAAATTATTTCAAAGTGTAATAGAGCACGATACAGAGAGAGAGAGAGAGAGAGAGAGAGAGAGAGAGAGAGAGAGAGAGAGAGAGAGAGAGAGAGAGAGACAAAGGAATATAATAAAAGAGTGATGTAGTTCCTCTGATTAAGATTAATGAACGATTAGTTGTTCATGTTATCGTCTCATCTGCCCAGATGCCTACCTTTGTAGCTCATTATCTCTTTTACCTGTAAAATTAGCATCTTTTTTTGTGATCTGACTATTAATTCCAGCCGGACGGTAAAAGATAAGAATGAAGGTACTACCGAAGAAATGCTTGCATAGAATAGCAGCAAAGAAAATTCCATAATGAAGTAGAATGCTCATTTTCAGTTCTTAGTTTACCAGTTGGGTCATTCTTGCTCGTTCGTGATTAAAAGTGAAGACCGTTTGATTGATGAAAGATAGTGAAACCAGTTTCAATGAAATTGAAACTTTTCAAACAATTCGCTGAGTATTTATAGATAACTTTGGTAGTGTTCGTCTCCAGGGGAAACTCAGTAGGATTCTCTCGTGATGCAGTAGCATCATCATCTTGATTTACCCAAAATTAATCCACGAACGACGTTGGCTCTGGCCAATGACCGAGACACCAGCTATACGATATCCACTCATTCATTCATGGATATTCTTGGCTGGCCCTACTATGAACAATCATTTTGTTTTTCAATTTGATTCCTTTTTATTTGTCAGTTATCTATATTTTGTCTGCTTATATTTTTCCTGAGATTTATATGATTATTCCACACTGATATTTACGCTCGAGTTTCGGAAACATTCGCTTCTTGCTGATAAGGTATCATTTTTCCGGTGAGTAAATCCAGCTTTGTTCTGCTTTTGTTTCATGTTCTGCTTTCCCTCCATATTCATGATCTTCATTTACAATTTTACTACGCGTTTCTTCCACGGTTAGATTCTCAGCAGTTGTTCCTCGGTCCCCCTTCCCTCTCCATTTCATTGGAGCCTTTTTCTTTGCTCTTCTGCACCAAAGGGAACCAGACCTCTGGTCGTTTTTATGTAATTGCTGGATAAGCGGCTAAATGTTTTGAGGCTTTAGTGTAATGAGAGAGAGAGAGAGAGAGAGAGAGAGAGAGAGAGAGAGAGAGAGAGAGAGAGAGAGAGATTGACGACCTTTCACACAGCAGAACAGATAAACATTTTTCAACTCTGTACCTTCAAAATCTGAGCTCATAAAAATCTGAATACCCTAACTTGAAGGGAGCGCTGCGTTTTTAAAGAAATGAAAAATCTGTTATTTTTCTTTCTGGCAATGCCCAGGCTCCAAGCAACTTGATTATTTTTATAACTCAAAAGCAAAGTCATAAATACTTTTGCCGGATTTACTCTGCTTCGCCAGGTCTCCCCAACTCAAACCTTCCAATCTTTTTTTCCTTTCAGGCTTTCTTATTTTCAGTTTCCTTTTTAATACTTCTGCAGATGACTCGTCAAGGTAATGACACAATTCATCATTTTAATTACCTCAATATAGCAAACAATTTTTTCTTTTATTTTTTGGGGGGTTGGGGGGGGGGTTGTTTAGCATAAACTGAAATTAAGTATGGCAATGACCCGCAACTACTGGCAAAAGCCCGATCGTCAATAAAGCTTAATATTTCATATCTGAACTCTGGAACTTGCTCATTTTAACATTCATGATAACTCCCCTCCCCCCCCGCACCAGTCTTAAATTTTCCACGATATTTCTCTTCCATTGACCATCGATAATCGTTTCTCAGTAAGAATTTGAAACTATTCGAGGATAATTCTTTTTCCTAGTACTGATACAACTGATAAATAATCTTGTCTCTTTCAGTGGCAGGTTTACTAGGAAAGAAATCGTCCAAGGTCTGAGCAGCCCCTTTCCCCGCTATCAAAGAAACTTCACCTGCGATATTTTGAAAAAGATTTTCCGCCCATTAAACCTCTGTTGGGATCGGACTTAAATGCGCCGATGACATCTTCACGCCCCGGGACAAAAACTGTGAAAGATTAAAGACGTTATTAACAGAAGGAATAGGGTAGATCCAGCCATTATACTGAGAAATGTGTGGGGAAAAGACCGTAGATTACCTTTTCCAGACATATTGACCATAAAAAGCAGTGAAAATACACCTTTCACTTAAACAACAGGCTAACATTCCCCGTTATCCTATTATGTATATCCGTATCCTAAGTCGCCTTTATATCTTGTTCAAGAGATCGCTTACTTGCAATCTTTTTGTTAAGGGTAGGAAAGCAAGCTTTCATAGACACTTCGCAAAAGGAATGGTGGTAATTCATCAGCATCTGACCCAATTACTCTGGCAAGAATATATTGTCCCGAAAGCCATCAGTAAAGTGAATAAAATTTACGGTATCAAACGCCAAAAAAAGCATCCATAGCAAAATTATAATCCTAAAGGCAGAAAATATGGTTGTAGAGCATCTCAAATTGAATAGCATTTTTAGTTTGACACCTGGATCTTGCTAAGTTATGTATACTCAAACAATAAGCTGATTTCGGTGCTAGCAAAATAGAATTCAAGATTTGTAATTGAATTTATGTGAGACAGGAAGATCCACTGAACAAGAGTGAGCGGTAAGATATAGATCAAAGGGATTATTATTTTCGTTTAAGCAAAAGACTAAGGTACAGCACCAGTTGGAATGAAGTTGATGTTTTCTAACAGCAGCTTTCCGTATAAGAGAAAGATGCTGCAGTCTACCATCATCATTCAAACAAATAACATCAAGTTGTCATATGATAAGGTAACGAGGGGTAAATCCGCTGTATCACTGAATCTGCAAATTAATTATTTTTTCTAATTCCAATGAAATCGTTGCTATCATCTGTATGCACAGAAAGGAACCTTACATCCCAGTTTCCTTTTCAAATTCATAAGGACTCAAGGCTGTTGTCGTAGTAGTAATAATAGAAATATTCTGACAAGTCTTTTTTTACCTCTCAAACTTACACATACATACTGGTCTTTCCTAGACTTTGCCCATCACTCCATTAAAGAGAAAATCGGTCAAGGAGGCATAACACGCGATTATCAAGGGGCCACATGACTCCAAATCAGTTCCTGTTGGTTAATCATATAAGGCATCCTTTCATCATGAAAATGCCTCAGCCGACATTCTTCTTTTGGTTGCGTCTAGTAACTTGCATTGCAAGGGTATTGGAACCCTAAAACACTGTTTTGAAATTCTTTTCGATATCTTTTTTATTAAACAGCAAAACATTACTGGTATTTTATATTTGGAAAGTCCTCGGGCAACAAAATAGGTAATAGTCTTCAGAAATTCTCATCCTCCTTCCCCCAACCCCGCCCCCCCCCCCCTCCTTCTTTACATCCCCCCCCCCCCCCCCCCCCGACATCCCTGTTACTGCCGCGCCTTCCGCTCATTTCCTCTTTCTCTGTAATCCTAGACTCTTTCTCCTCCGTCCATGATACTCTGTCACTGAAAGAAACTGCTTATGAGATGTCAGCAAAACCGTGGAGAAAATCCTGCCAGAAAAAAAATAACAGACGAGGAGATCCAAAGCAGGTCACAATGTTATCTAGGTTCGTAAGGATTTATTTAAAAATATATATATATATATTATATATGTATATATATATATATATAATATATATATCTACATATAAAAATATATATATATATAAATATATAAATATATATATATATATATAAGAATATAGATATATATATATATATATAATATATATATATATATATATATATATAAATATATATATATATATATATATACATATCTATATTATATATCATATAATATATGATATAATATAGATATATAATAATAATAATACATACACATATATAAATTATAATATCTATATAATATAGTATAATATCTATAATAAATATCTATATATATATATATATATTATATATATATATATATATATATATATATATATAGTATATATATATATATATATATATATATATATATATATATATATATATATATATTATATATGTGTGTGTGTGTGTGTGTGTGTGTGTGTGTGTGCGTGCGTGTGTGTGTGTGTGTGTTTATTTTATATATATATATATATATATATATATATATATATATATATATAGATATATATATATATATATATATATAGAATCTATTTGTCTATGTAATAAGCTCAACGTATTATTGGTTTCTCAAATTCTTGCAACTTTTTTTGTTTAAATAATGGTGCTTGTCTCTACAAAGCCTGAGAGATCAATGCAAGCTATGAAACGTTACTGACTTACTTTTCGTGGTCAGGTGGGTAATGGGACCTTCCCCTGAATCTCCTGATGCTGATTTGAATGCCGCTAAGGACGTCAGAATTATTACACATTTTTGCATTGGATCTCAGACTTTGTAGGAACTATATATGCATGTATGTAATTATGTATGTATATATGGTGTGCAGACAAAATGCCGATGGACAAAATGTCGACGGACAAAATGTCAACCTTTGTTCAGGTAGAATAAAATGTCGACAATAATAATAATAATAAAAATAATCCAGTTTTTGTTTACATATTCCAGTACCAGTAGTTGTCTTGTTTCGTTTTACAAGCCATTTAATGCCTAACAAATGTATTCTCAACGAAGAATGATTTTTCAAATTCGCAACGAAGAAGGATCTTTCAAATTCAGTAATTCTCCAAGATCTGCAGTATAGTGAAATGGTTTTTTCGGTCTGCCCATCACTATAATGGCGATAACAAAAACGAACAAAGGCGACAAGAAACTTCTTTACGAAGGCTGTGTTTACGTTGTCGATAAGCGAAAGGAAGATACGATCTTATGGCGATGTGAAAAGCGTGGATATTGTGGTGGACGAATAACAACCTCTAACGATACAGGATTGGGCGAAGTCGGGTTTCTTAAAATTCTTTACTCTCGCAACGATTTTGATGTGTGCCCTCAGCTTCTATTGCCAATGAGTGACATCAACACGAACACTGGAATATCTCTCCGAACTACCTTTAGTTTAGAGTCAAATTATGGAGGGCAAAGTTTCCACAAATATAATTGTGGCCCTAAACAATGAAAAAGCAACAGGTGTAAATGCTTCAAAGCACAACTCAAATGCAGTTTTTCATGCCCTAATGTGTAGTATATATCATATTACGCAAATTTCCAACACATTGTGTTTAAAAGATCAGTTATACTTAGTTTTGCAATTATGCGAACTGTTTAAAATATCGCTTAATAAATTAATACAGTGTTGCTTTTTGAATAAAGGTTCTTTAACACCATAGCTATTTCATGAAATCCTTAGACAGATATTACAGCATTTACACGAAATCCCCTAATATTCTAGCGCTTACATGTAATTACTGATAGTTGCAGTGGCTTCATGAACTTAACTAAAATTTTCAGGGATTTCATGAGGTACCTAATTACACACATTCCCTGTAACACACACACGCACACATAGATAACGCACAATTATATATATATATATATATATATATATATATATATATATATATTATATATATATATATATATATATATATAGTGACAGATTTAGTTGTTTACTTGATATGAAGTTTTTGAAGATGTCTTAAACTTCAAATGTTTATTATTCAGTCGCAATGTCGGGTGTTAGAAAATTATGCAAACACCAAAATTCCCCGAACATGGCAGTAAAGAGATGTATACTGCACTATACCACTGGCGAACAAACCTTGGTTCTGTCCAGTAGTAAGAGTTTTTATTTATAAAACTATTACAGGGGGTTCTGGCGACTAACGTAATATATTACTTTTTTTGAAAATAAAAGATAATTTATGTGAGAGGTGTGGGGAATTATCCTTTACATATTTTGTCCACTTCTGTAAAGAAAATAAAGTGATATGTAAAGAAATTAAAGCGATACATATTTATCTTCAAAACGTTCACTTTGGTATATGTGGGCTGAATATAAAACTTTTTATAATAAAAAGTATGTGTAATTAGACTCCATGGTGATACAAAGAAGGATAATAGTATACTGATACTAACAGTGGGATATCTGGATGTAGTCTGTTTCAACCCTTCAAGTGTAAATGGACAAACGATAGGTGGCGACTGAGGTGCACTGACGGCACTGCCATGGATGGTTGTGAAAATAAAGGGTCATTACCCAGTCATTACTCTACACTGTGGCATATTAAATTGAATGGAATAGGAAACTCAGGCAAAAAGCACTGGGACCTATGAGGTTATTCAGAATCGAAGAGACCTATCAAACGGAATGCTTTAGGTAAAAGAAACTTTGTCATCAACCAGATGTGTTTCCCAACCGACCTCCAGTCCCCCGCCCCCTCACCCCCATCCATTATAAACGTCACGCAATACTTTTGAACAAGATTTTAAATTCAGTTAAAAAATTATAATCTTATAACTTAAAAATGTTTTCATCTGCCTTAAATCCTATATTTAACCATGTACCTTGACTTCAATATTTCACAGGTTTTTGTTTGACTTAAAATTCTTTTCCCCAGCGTTAAATCCTGTATTTAGCCACGTAGCTTAAGACATTTGCCTATGACATTGTCTAATTTTCGTACCAATAAATGATAATAATTTCTTTGTGGCAACTCCATTAAAGAAATTTGATAGTTTTACCTTTTAATTACACAGTCATCTAAAGTAGTAAAATTACGTAATTTACGTATTCTTTTTGCTCCCAATACATCTAACGGAGCTCTTGGTACTGTACATTTATTTAATATTATGGAGTCAGACTTCAGCTCGGTGTCCCAAACATTAGCCAAGACATTTCAGTCGTCACAATCAATACCTAAAGCACATTTCCACCAATAGTGTTGAACAAACGGAATTTTCAACGTTTAAAATGAGATATATGTCTTTCACATGTGTATTCACTTGCACGTAATTACTATTAAACAGTCTGGTATATTGCTACAGTAATTTTTACATTCAACATCTGCAATTATATGAATGATGTACCAAATTCCACATACTTGTTTCCCCTATGAAAATAATGAGGATGTAGCCAAGAACTGAAAACTTAAGACTCATTATTGATTAATAAAAACCAATTAATATACACAGGCAAATGGTAGGGAATGCAGAATATGCAAGGAACCTAACTTACAAACTTATCAGGATTTTAATGAAAGATGGGAGATTTAGAAATGATATGAATAGAAGTCTACATCTATCTTGTCGACATCTTGGATCCCTAGAAATATCAGCCCAACACTGAAATCCGCCCCACGTTTGAACATTTTCTTGATTTCTGGTTCATCCAGCAAGATGTGAACTGTGACAGAAAAACAAGGTAGTAGAAAATTTTCTTACTGCAATTATTCGAAACTCCGCACAGAGAGCGTTAACTCTAATATTCTTGAAATAGGTGTGCTATGTTTTACATACTTCAGGGGTTTTCAACCTTGGGTACGCGTACCCCGCCAAGGGTCTGTCAGGGGGTATGCGCCCGCCACAAGGTTATTAGGGTTAGGGGCTTGACCGCCCACTTGCTGACGGGCAGGACACTTCTACTACATGTAGTCCAGAATGTAAGCTTATAAGATTGGATTGCCTTTCCTTACTGCCAAATGAAAAGACATACTTGAATGTGTCTGAAGCAAACAAAGCTAATTAGAATCCCTTTCCATGCAGATGTTGCTTTTGTTAATGATGCTATTAAGGAGGAGTTTTGTGAACTTATGACTGGCCCCAGCGATCGTGATCTATGAGAAAGTCTTTAGTCAGGTTCTGTTGTAAAGTATCTAAATCATATGTGAAACTAGGTTTTCCAGCTTACTTGTCATAAAATCGAAACTAAGTTCTCGAATGAAAGTGGGAGCCGGCCTTCGATGTGCTTTAGGAAAAACTGCTCCTCGGCTCACTAGTCTAGTTGATGAAAAGGTTTCAGCAATCTCATTAACTCATTTTGCTGCTGATGTAATAATTATCATCGTGATTTTGCAGCTCAGCAACAACCTTGAAAATGTACTGCATAGAAACGGGTAATAAAATTTGCTCTATTTATTATGGAAGTCTGCGCTTACAAAAATACTGGTTATGTCAAGTGAGTTATGCACTTCCCTTCACCACAGTACTTGCAAATATACATAATGGAATTTTTTCCAGATTTCGTTTTGCTTCCTTTATACGAAGTGGAGAGGGTACACTATTGAGATTCAAAATACCAGAGGTACGTGGTGCGCAAAAAAAAAAAATAAATAAATAACTAAAATAAAATTGAATACCCGTGTACTTTAAAAGATAATTAGCTTATAAAAACCTGAGTTATGTTTCCCCAATCAATGCCCAAAAAAAAGGTTATTACTCACTGAAAACTAGTAACCACCTGGAGTAAGATTACCTCGTACATTTCATGCCATAATTACGCATTAAGGTTGTTTAACAACACAATCATACCTTACAAGGATACTTTGCTTCTGAAGCCATCTAAAGTAAACCATTTTCATTATACGTAGAAAACCATTCATAATTCATAACCATGCCTAACCATTCATAAAAAAAAAGTATAAAAAAATGTACTATTTTGAAACTTGCCAAAATCAAAATTTAGAAAACCCACTACCTATAATGGATACCTTTGACCTTTCAAGAATTCAGGACAGTTCAAGAAACCGATAAACTTCAAAATTAAGCAAAGAAAGTTGTTTAATGCGAGGTCTTGTTAGGGAGGGATTTATTACTTCATAGACCCGTTTTGCCACGATGAAAAAAAAAAAAAAAAAAAAAAAAAAAAAAAAAAAAAAAAAAAAAAACTGCTCTCACCTTAGTATACTGTATCTAAAACTGTATATTGGTACATACATGCATTAACTGCCTGGTGACATTTTTAATATTGTAGGTGCTATACAGCAAATACGATCAAACCCACGATTGCCGGGTTTAACTTGTGAACACTGACGTTCATTATAGCATCGCATTCGCTAAATTAATGGGTACCAACAACTGTATCCAACTCATGTCTTCTCAACCTCATTATCTGTATGTTAATGAGTATTTCCCATATTCAAAGCCTTGTTGATGAATACCATCGGAAGCTCATGCTTTGATTAGGGATAGCATTCCAAACTCACTGCCTGTGTTAATGAACAGTTCCGGAACGCACTGTTCAAGGAAGCATCACAGTTCCCGCTTATGTTATGACCAGTCCCACAGAGCACTGCCCTTATTCAAGGAGAGTACGAGTGCCTTGTGATCATGAACAGTGTCAATCATTGCACCGATTGTACATTTCCTCACTAGTTCATGGGTATCATAAAACTATTGCCATTGTTCATGAGTAAAATTACAAACTCATTGCCAGTGTTCAAAAGTAACTTTAATAAACTCATTGCTTGTGTTCACAAGACAAACTCAAACTCATTGCCTGTATTCATAGAGTAACAGTAAAATTTCTTTTTCGTAGTAAAACTAATTTTGTGTACAAAGAGTAAAACTCACTTCTTGTGTTCACTGAACAAAACCTTGTGTTCATAAAGAAATAAACTCATTGCTTTTGTTCATTGGGTAACTAACGAATTCTGTTTCTAGTGGTTTCTAAAGATCTACCTTAAAACAATCTACTCGTATATTAGTGGAGTGATAGCCCTAGCAACAGCAAAAATGAAAAACACTAACATTGTGGACAAGAACACCATGTATATAGCCGCAAATAACTATATTTATACACAAATGGGTACCAAAATTATATAATCACTTTAAAGGAAAGGACCCCACACCTTACAATCAATAAACCCAAATTCCTAGATAACAATCTTACCAGCAGGAGGAGATTAAGCTATAGAAGGCTAGGGAGAAAAATTAATAAACGCGCGACAAGAAAGAGTATAAAGACAAGGAATCTTTAAACCTAGCTAAATATGATAATTCCTTACACCTAACCACTCACCAGAAATACAAACTTAAAAATTTATTAACAATTTAGATTACAGATGAGTAAATAACTGGCGGTCCAATAAATCAATTTGGATACTGCAAACCATTGGTGAAATAATCCAAAAACCTTACGGGTCTCACACTAAGGGTCGATCGCTCCTGGGCTGACGAACGTCAAGAAAAGTCCACCGAAAATATTAATCACGAAGATAATACAAATAATGATAGTCGTTGACTCTTCTAAGCCGCTGAAGCGCCGGTTGACGACCTCATGGAAACGTTGGAACAGCCAGGCAAAAGCAGCACAACGGCAGACACGCTCAAGAATATGGAAATAAGAGAAACATACAAATCGATCCAGAGATCACTTTATCCGAGGTGTTTAAATAAAGTGTTCATGTGGTAAAATCATTGCCTGTATTCCTATAGTAACAAACTCATTGCCTGTATTCCTAATGTAACAAACTCATTGCCTGTATTCCTATTGTAACAAACTCATTGTCTGTATTCCTATAGTAACAAACTCATTGCCTGTATTCCTATTGTAACAAACTCATTGCTTGTATTCCTATTGTAACAAACTCATTGCCTGTATTCCTATTGTAACAAACATGTATTCCTATTGTAACAAACTCATTTGCCTGTATTCTATAGTAACAAACCACATTGCCTGTATTCCTATTGTAACAAACTCATTGCCTGTATTCCTATAGTAACAAACTCATTGCCTGTATTCCTATTGTAACAAACTCCTTGCTTTATTCCTATAGTAACAAACTCACTGCCTGTATTCC
>NC_087207.1:42872458-42899958 GCF_015104395.2 Macrobrachium nipponense
AAGTGATTATACTTCGCTCGTACAAGAAAGACATTTCAGGAAGTTGAGAGGTTTGGGTATTATTATTCCAAATTTTGCTAAAGAAAGAGTGACTGTTTTTAATTTATCAAAACATGTGTTATCTAAACGTGAAGAGTTTCTTTTATCTCTCGGGTTGGAGTTTTGCCTACCTAATTTCAGACCTAATTATATCAAGTTTTTTCTCCCCATAGAGTCGATTTTCCACAGGCTGACAGCATTACCGTTTAACGTAAACAAAAGCGACCTTCAGAAACAACTCTTCGAACTGTCCCAGGGTGCATTTAGAAAGTTGAAAACGCGCTGGACTCCATTCTTTAAAAAGGAAGATCATCACATCCTTAAACAGCTGGCAAGTAGAAAGGATCTAGTTATTACCAGACCCGACAAAGGGAAGGGAACTGTTTTGTTAGATGCAACCGACTATAAAGAAAAAATGTTGACTATCTTAAGAGACCAAGGTAAGTTCACTGAAATTGGAGCACCCGATTTTTACAATATCACAGTAACTGAAGACAAATAAACAGATTTTTACGTCTTCTAAAGAAAGAGAAAATCATAGATGATAACACTACCAGGACTTGTTTGTCACTGGATCATCCTTTGGAGTTTTATATGGTCTCCCAAAAATACACAAGCCTAATACACCTTCTCTTCTTCTTCCCAGCTTTTTCCCATTTTTATATGGGGTCGCCGTTTCGGATGAGCCGTTTCCATCTATTTCTATCTTGCGCTTCTGCCTCATCAATTCCCTTCTCATGTAAATCTCCTCTCACACAGTCCTTCCATCTCTTTCTTGGTCTCCCTCTCTTCTTCTTCCTTGCACCTCCACTCCCATAGTATGTCTCCCAGCGTGGTCCTCATTCTCTAACCTCAAAACAGGTGTCCATACCATCTCAGCTCCCCTCCTGCACTTTCTTTGATACTTCCACCACCTTAGTTTGACCCCCTTATGTAGTCATTTCTGATCCTATCCACTCTTGTTACCCCAGACATCCACCTAAGCATTCTCATTTCTGCCACATCCATCTTCTTCTGCTCTGCTTTTCTCATGCTTGCTGTTTCCGTACCATACAGCATTGTTGTTCTTACCACCGTCTTGTGAAATTTTCCTTTTAACCTAAGCGGCACTCTTTTGTCACAAAGAACTCCCGAGGCCGCTCTCCAGTTGTTCCAGCCTGCCTGTACCCGATGTTTTACTTCTTCTTCCATACTTCCTCCAGCGTTAACAAAAGATCCCAAATACTTAAACTTATCAACTCTCCTTATTTGCTCTCCACCAAGCTGAATACTTTCTCTATCATCCCCCTCAGTGGTGGTACACATATATTCTGTCTTGGATCTACTTATTCTCATTCCTCTGTCCTCCAGTACTTGTCTCCATCTTTCCAATTTCACTTCCAGATCTTCCCTGCTCTCTGCACACAGAACAATATCATCCGCATACAATATGTTCCATGGTACTGTCTCCCTTACTTCCTCTATTATAACATCCATCACTATGTTAAAGATAAATGGGCTCAGAGCCGACCCCTGGTGTAATCCTACTCTCACCTCAAAACCTTCTGTCTCCCCAACACTGCTCCTCACTCTGGTAAATACATTCCGGTACATCTCTTGTATCAATCGCACATACTTCTCTGGCACCATCTTCTCCCTCAGGCTCCTCCATACCTCTTGTCTCGGGACTCTGTCATAAGCCTTTTCAAGGTCAATGAATACCATATGTAGGTCCCTTTTGTCTTTCCCGAATTTCTCCATTATTTGCCTCAGACAAAATATACCATCTGTTGTTCCCCTTCCCTTCATAAATCCCATCTGCTCTTTACCTATTTGTACTTCTTCTCTCAGTCTAGCATCTATCATCCTTTCCAGTATCTTCAAAGTGTGGGACATCAATTTAATGCCCCTATAATTACCACACTCTTGGACATCGCCTTTCCCTTTAAAAATTGGGATCAATATACTCCCACGCCACTCATTGGTATCTTTTCCTGTTCAAGGATCTTTATCATAAGATCGTACAGTATATCCACTCCTTCATCTCCTAATGCTTTCCATGCCTCCACTGGGATCATGTCTGGTCCGGTTGCCTTCCCATTCTTCATCTTTCTTCAGTGCATTTAGTACCTCTTGCCCTAGGAAAACCTCATTACCATGCCAATGTTCACTTGCCCATCCTCTCTTATTAGTCTATTATTTTCTTCATTTAACAACTGTTCGAAATATTCTTTCCATCTCTTCACAATGTCTTCCTCCTTTCTAAGCACTACACCCTCTTGATTCTTTATTTGTTTGATGTGTGTTATATCTTTGGTGCTCTTATTTCTAGCCTTTGATAGCTTCATCATCTTCTTTAATCCTTCCTTTGTCCCCAGCTCACTATACACATCATCATACGACTTTGCTTTAGCTTGGGCTACCACCTTTTTCACCACCTTGTTTTTCTCTCTGTACCTATTTCTGTCTTCCACTGACTGTGACTCTTCCCATCTTTTCTTTGCCTCCTTCTTATCTTTTACTACTTTCTCAATGTCTTCATCCCACCACCAACTATCCTTTTCTTCATATGATACCAGATGTCTCTCCTAGCAGCTCCTTTCCATGCCTTCTTATTACTGCTGCATTTCGTGCCCACCAATTCTTGAACATCTTCAATCCCTATATCAATATCCTCCAAAACCCTCCTCTTAAACTCTCTCTTCTTATCCCCTTCCTTCTGTAATTCGTACCATTTAATTTTCCTTATCCCTTTAGCTTTGGTTTTTTCTTTCCCTTTTCAAACTTCAAGTCATACATAGCAGCCTGTGTTGGGGGGCTACATGGTCGCCTGGAATAACTTTGCAGTTCTTGACCTCCACCAGATTTATCCTTTTATACAAGAAATAGTCTATCTGGGAGAAATCTTCCCCCACTCCTATATGTTATTAGGTGTTCCCTTTTCTTCTCAAAAAATGTGTTTACTATTGCCATGTCGAATGACACAGCAAAGTCCACTACACACTCTCCTTCTGGGTTTCTCTCCCCAATTCCATGGCCCCCATGCACCCGCCCAATCGCCTCATTTTCACTTCCGACATGGCCATTCAAATCTGCCCCAACTATCACCTCCTCATGCTCCTTCCAAGTTTCTTGCATTATTCCATCCATGTCTCTCCAGAAATTTCCCTTCTCTTCTTCTGTGCAACCAACTTGTGGTGCATATGCGCTTATAATATTCAGAATCTCTCCTCCATAACATATCTTCAATCTGATGATACGGTCATTCTTTCTATGCACTTCTATTACCGAGTTCTTTAGTTCACTAGACAGTACTATGCCAACTCCATTTCTACCTTGTTTATTTGCTCCACTATAATATAGCTTATATCCATCTCCCAACTCTTTAGCTTTATTTCCTTTCCACCGCGTTTCTTGCACACACACATCTACTTTCTTTTCTCTCATCAAGTCAGCCAATTCTCTACCTCTCCCAGTCATGGACCCAACATTTAGCTGACATACTCTGAACCCAATGTGAGCTCGCTTCTTTAGCTGCACCCGCTCCTGATGCAGTAGCCCTCGCCTTACCACAGAGTTAGGGCGATGTCTCTGTGCGTCGTTTACGGAGTACGCCCTAGCATTACCTCTTTCCATATTTCGGCTCATTCCATTTTTGGTTTTGGCACAGATTTTTACAGCCGGATGCCCTTCCTGACACCAACCCTCCCTATTTATCCGGGCTTGGGACCGGCACCCATAAGGACTTGGTTGCCCCCCCAGGTGGCTAGGTTACAAGCCTAATACACCAATGAGACCAATTTTGGCATCATATAATACACCTAATTATAAGCTAGCTAAATATTGGTACCTTTTTTAGAACCGCTGACCAAAAATGATTTTACTTTCTGTAACTCTTACTCTTTTAAGGATAAGGTTTATTACAGGACGCTGAGTTTGAAAATGGCCAGTTTAGATGTTGAATCTCTATTTACTAATGTCCCTGTGGAAGAAACTATCGATATTATCTTAAACAAACTTTTCCTGAGCCAGATTCTGTTTTTTAATAATTTCAATCGTTCGTTTTTTAAAACCCTTTTAGAACTAGCAGTGCGGGACACTGCCTTTGTTTTTGACGGCAAACTTTATAAGCAAACAGACGGTGTAGCCATGGGCTCCCCCTTGGGTCCCACTTTTGCCAACAAATCTTCATGTGCTCGCTGGAAGAACGCATGTTAGATGACTACCCACTTAGGTTCCACCCACTCTTTTATGGTAGGTATATTGATGACACCTTCGCCTTATTTAAAAATGACTGTGATATTGACTCCTTTTTAGCATATGTTAATACTAAACATAGTAACATTAATTTTACCGTGGAAAAAGAGGTGAACGATCAATTACCATTCTTAGACGTTCTTGTCACTAGGGATAATGGCTCTTTTAGTACATCTGTTTTTAGAAAGAAAACTTTTACTGGTCTAGGATCCAATTACTATAGTTCTTATTTTTATGATTTTAAACTAAACTCTATTTTTACTCTCCTCCACAGGGCATTTTTTATTACATCGAACTGGCAATCCTTCCACCAAGAAATTAGTTTCCTTTCTGGATATTTTAGGGATAATTGCTTCCCACAGACTTTGTTTTATAAAAAGCTCCGTTGTTCTTAACAAACAATTCGCTAACGTCGCCAAACCATGTACAGTACCAAATTAGCTTTTTATGCCAAATTCCCGTTCTTACATGATGACTCCTTTCGGAAAAGTTTGCACAAATTATTCATAAACATTATGGTGCCATTAATCTAAAATTAATTCCAATAAACCCGCTAACAATCGGTTCCTTTTTCAGATATAAAGATCGATTGGACCCTCTCTTGACCTCCAACGTGGTCTATAAGTATACTTGCCCTAAGTGTAACTCTGGGACATATGTCGGATCCACGAGGAGGTTACTGCGGGTCAGAATCGACTCTCATCGGGGATTAAGTTTCCGTACTGGCTGTAGGCTCTCCAATCCCGAACACTCTAATATAAGAAAACCATTCGAAAAAATTGTAAAATATATATAGAAAGAAGTCATTTCCAAGTTCCATAGGCCAAGCGAACAATGCATATGAACTGCCTTATCCTGGAGTCATTATTTATTAAACAACTGGTTCCCCTCCCCAGTTAAATACCCAGGGACCAATCCTCCACACAACTGTACCTGAGCTAACTTTTATTTGTTCTGTCATTCTGTCTCTTGCCTTCTCGGCACAAGGTTGGTTAGCGGTCTTTGGTCTTTTTATTTTTATTATTTTTTTTTTTTTTTTTTTTTTCGTTTCTGTATGTTTTTTAATTGTGTTGTAATTTACAAATGTTGAATTTTAGAGTAATTTTTAAAGTAATTTTTAAGTAATTTTAAATTAATTTTATTTATTGTTTAACAGATTCCTGAAGATGTAATAATGATATTACGAAACGTAGGAAATAAAGAATTGTAATGAATTGCAACGTTTCTAATAGTCCACCTTCATGCTGATATATATATATATATATTTATATATATATATATATATATATATATATATATATTATATATATATGGAATCTATTTGTCTTTGTAATAAGCTCAACGTATTATTGGTTTCTCAAATTCTTCACTTTTTTTAATGTGCTTGTCTCTACAAAGCCTGAGAGTCCAATGCAAGCTATGAAGTTCTGACTTACTTTTCGTGGTCAGGTGGGTAATGGGACCTTCCCCTGAATCTCCTGATGCTGATTTGAATGCCGCTAAGGACGTCAGAATTACTACACATTTTTGCATTGGATCTCAGACTTTGTAGGAACTATATATGCATGTATGTAATTATGTATGTATATATGGTGTGCAGACAAAATGCCGATGGACATAATGTCGACGGATATAATGTCGATGGACAAAATGTCGACGGACAAAATGTCAACCTTTGTTCAGGTAGAATAAAATGTTGACAATAATAATAATAATAATAATAATCCAGTTTTTGTTTACATATTCCAGCACCAGTAGTTGTCTTGTTTCGTTTTACAAGCCATTTAATGCCTAACAAATGTATTCTCAACGAAGAATGATTTTTCAATTTCGCAACGAAGAAGGATTTTTCAAATTCCGAAATTCTCCAAGATCTGCAGTATAGTGAAATGGTTTTTTTCGGTCTGCCCATCATTATAATGGAGATAACAAAAACGAACAAAGGCGACACGAAACTTCTTTACGAAGGCTGTGCTTACGTTGTCGATAAGCGAAAGAAAGATACGATCTTATGGCGATGTGAAAAGCGTGGATATTGTGGTGGACGAATAACAACCTCTAACGATACAGGATTGGGCGAAGTCGGGTCTCTTAAAATTCTTCTACTCTCGCAAAGATTTTGATGTGTACCGTCAGATATGAAGTTTTTGAAGATGTCTTAAACTTCAAATGTTTATTATTCAGTCGCAATGTCAGCGTTAAAAAATTATGCAAACACCAAAATTTCCCGAACATAGCAGTAAAGAGATGTATACTGTACTAGACCACTGGCGAACAAACCTTTGTTCTGTCCAGTAGTAAGAGTTTTTATTTATAAAACTATTACAGGGGGTTCTGTCGACTAACGTAACTTATTACATATTTTGAAAATAAAAGATAATTTATGTGAGAGGTGTGGGGAATTATCCTTTACATATTTTTTCCACTTCTGTAAAGAAAATAAAGCGATATGTAAAGAAATTAAAGCTATACGTATATATCTTCAAAACGTTCACTTTGGTATATGTGGACTGAATATAAAACTTTTTATAATAAAAAGTATGTGTACTTAGACTCCGATGGTGATACAAAGAAGGATAATAGTATACTGATACTAACAGTGGGATATCTGGATGTAATCTGGATGAGAAAAGCAAAGAACACTTTCAGGTCAGAGCTGTTTCAACCCTTCAAGTGTAAATGGACAAACGATAGGTGGCGACTGAGGTGCACTGACGGCACTGCCATGGATGGTTGCGAAAATAAAGGGTCATTACCCAGTCATTACTCTACACTGTGGCATATTAAATTGGATGGAATAGGAAATTCAGGCAAAAGGCACTGAGACCTATGAGGTTATTCAGAATCGAAGAGACCTATCAAACGGAATGTTTTAGGTAAAAGAAACTTTGTCATCAACCAGATTTGTTTCCCAACCGACCTCCAGACCCCCGCCCCCTCACCCCCACCCATTATAAACGTCACGCAATACTTTTGATCAAGATCTTAATTTCAGTTAAAAAATTATAATCTTATAACTTAAAAATGTTTTCATCTGCGTTAAATCCTATATTTAACCATGTACCTTGACTTCAATATTTCATATTTTTTTGTTTCACTTAAAATTCTTTTTCCCAGCGTTAAATCCTGTATTTAGCCACGTAGCTTAAGTCATTTGCCTATGACATTGTCAAATTTTCGTACCAATAAATGTTAATTTCTTTGTACCAACTCCATTAATGAAATTTGATAGTTTTACGTTTTAATTACACAGTCATCTAAAGTAGTAAAATTACGTAATTTACGTATTATTTTTGCTCCCAATACATCTAACGGAGCTCTTGGTACTGTACATTTAGTTATTTAATAGTATGGAGTCAGATTTCAGCTCGGTGTCTCACAAATTAGCCAAGGCATTTGAGTCGTCACAACCAATACCTAAAGCACATTTCCACTAATAGTGTTGAACAAATGGAATTTTCAACGTTTAAAATGTAATTTATGCCTTTCACATGTGCTATTACTATTAAACAGTCTGGTATATTGCTACAGTAATTTTTACCTTCAACATCTGCAATTATATGAATGATGTACCAAATTCCACATACTTGTTTCCCCTATAAAAATAACGAGGATGTAGTCAAGAACTGAAAAATTAAGATTCTTTATTAATTAATAAAAAACAATTATAATACACAGGCAAATGGTAGGGAATGCAGAATATGCAAGGAACCTAACTTTCAAACTTATCAGGATTTTAATGAAAGACGGAAGATTTAGAAATTAAATGAACAGAAGTCTACATCTATCTTGTCGACATCTTGGATCCCTAGAAATATCAGCCCAACACTGAAATCCGCCCCGAGTTTGAACATTTTCTTGATTTCTGGTTCATCCAGCAAGATGTGACCTGTGACAGAAAAACAACGGTAGTAGAAAATGTTCTTACTGAAATTATTCGAAACTCCGCACAGAGAGCGTTAACTCTAATATTCTTGAAATAGGTATGCTATGTTTTACTTTAGGGGGTTTCAACAGTGGGTACGCGTACCCCGCCAAGGGTCTGTCAGGGGTTATGCAGATATTGCTTTTGTTAATGATGCTATTAGAAGGAGTTTTGTGAACTTATGACTGGCCCCAGCGATTGTGATCTATGAGAATGTCTTTAGTCAGGTTCTGTTGTAAAATATCTAAATCATATGTGAAACTAGGTTTTCCAGCTTACTTGTCATAAAATCGAAACTAAGTTCTCGAATGAACGTGGGACCTGGCCTTCGATGTCCTTTAGGAAAAACTGCTCCTCGGCTCACTAGTCTAGTTGATGAAAAACAGTTTCAGGAATCTCATTAACTCATTTTGCTGCCGATGTAATAATAATTATCGTGATTTTGCAGCTGAGCAAAAACCTTGAAAATTTACTGCATAGAAACAGGTAATAAAAATTTGCTCTATTTTTTTTATGGAAGTCTTTGCGTTTACAAAAATACTGATTATGTCAAGAGAGTTATGCACTTACTTCCCTTCAGCACAGTACTTGCAAATATACATAATGGGATTTTTTCCAGATTTCGTTTTGCTTTCTTTATACGAAGTGGAGGGGGTACACTATTGACATTCAAAATACCAGAGGTACTTGGTGCAAAAAAAAAAAAAAAAAAAAAAAAAATGAATACCCGTTATACTTTAAAAGATAATTACCTTATATAAACCTGAGTTAAGTTTCCCCAATCAATGCCCAAAAAAAGTATATTACTCACTGAAAACTAGTAACCACCTGGAGTAAGATTGCCTCGTACATTTCATGCCATAATTACGCATTAAGGTTGTTTACCAACACATTTATACCTTACAAGGATACTTAGCTTCTGAAGCCATCTAAAGTAAACAATTTTCACTATACGTAGAAAACCATTCATAAAAATTCATAACCATTCATAAAAAATTAGTATAATACAAAAAAATTTACTATTTTGAAACTTGCCATAATCAAAATTTAGAAAACCCACAACCTATAATGGATACCTTTGACCTTTCAAGAATTCAGGCAAGTTCAAGAAACCGATAAACTTCAAAATTAAGCAAAGAAAGTTGTTCAATGCGAAATCTTGTTAGGGATTTATTACTTCAGACCCGTTTTGCCACGAATTCTAAAAAAAGAAAACAGCTCTCACCCTAGTATACTGTATCTAAAGCTGTATATTGGTACATACATGCATTAACTGCCTGGTGACATTTTTAATATTGTAGGTGCTATACAGCAAATACGATCAAACACCCGATTGCCGAGGATAACTTGTGAACACTGACGTTCATTATAGCATCGCATTCGCTAAATCAATGGGTACCAACAACTGTATCCAGCTCATGTCTTCTCATTATGGAAAGAATTTTTATTAGGTTTTTTTCAGAAAAATTCCTATCCCAAAGACGTAGTCCTTGGAGTTATCAATAAACTTTTAACCAAATTTCTCCAGCCACCGTTGCCCAACTTTGATGTTCCTAAGAAACTGTTCTTTGCTTCCATCCCTTTTGTGTTTGATACAAAATTCTCACGTAGACTAACACAGATCATTGAACAAGAAATTCCCTGTCTTCAGTTAAATCTTATTTCTAATAATCCATGCAGGATAGGTTCTTTTTTCAGCTGTAAAGATCGCTTGCAATCCTTCATGAGATCTAATGTTGTATATAAATTCATATGCCCTGGATGTCTACTCGTAGGCTATTGCAAGTGAGATATTGCAGCCACATGGGTTTCAGTTTTCGTACAGGCCAGAGAATTAAGCAACCAGAGTTTTCTAACATTAAAATCATGCTGCTATATGCAAAATAGAGGTCTTGAAACAGCACTTCTCTATTATTGGTTATGCAAAGGACCCAGATCATCTAACTACTCTGGAGTCATTACTTATCAAAGGCTAGTTCCCTCTTTGAACAATCACACCACGGCTTCCCCTCTGTATTTGGCATAACTGACTTTTTGTTTGGGACGTCAGGTTTTGCTATTCCTTCTTCGTCTTTTGCCTTGTATGGTTGGTGTCTTAGTTCTCTCTCTCTTTTTACAGTGTTTTAACGTATTTTTTAACTTTTAACTTCTGCTTTTCTTTTTAAACCATTAATTTTTAATTACCTTGTAATTTTGTGAATTCCTTTTTATAATGTATTTACTTTTATTGTTCACAGACTGATGATGCACCGAGAATTGTGTGCGAAAAGTTTTTATTAAACTATGGCATTCTACTAATGTATCATTTTACCCCCTGAAGTATTATATATATATATATATATATATATATATATATATATATATATATATATATATATATATATATATATATATATATATATGATTTTAAATCACAAAGTGAAAACATAATAAAAAAACATAATGATTATAAGAACAAAGTTATAGCCACGAACAAAAAGTGAAACACTGGAGATGCTAAGGACTTAGCGTCTTCAGTGTTGCAGATTCTCTCATGGCTGTAACGTTGTTCATACATACATACATACATACATATATATATATATATATATATATATTATATATATATATATATATATACATATGTGTGTGTGTGTGTGGGTGTGTGCGTGTATGTGCGCGTGTATGCGTGTGTTTATTGTGACGAAGTGCCAAGTATCTGGTTACTACACTTACCAATCATTAAATGAGTACCTCACAACAGCCAGACACCTGAACCTTCATCACAGGTACTAAACGACTGAATACTCTAAAGGTAACAGTGATCCTTTAACAGCTTACCAATATTGCAGTAAATCAAGACTAAGTTCATTTAAAACAGGTGTGAGGTAATCTTACATAATTAAATTAATTAAAGGGCATCACTCCATCAACAACTTTAAAAGTCTAAGTATTTCCCTGATTTATGAAGGCTAAGTACTTCCCTGGTTCTAACTCACTTCAAGTAAATTGAAGGAAAACAGCTCAATTACCACTATCTGTTTCTACCTAAGGCAAAATCATATAATTATTTACTTGATACTGGTGAAAAAGAAAAACACGTTATAAAAATTTTAAATAAAAAAATTTATTATAAAACTAAAAATTTATAAGTAAAATTCAGAATATCAGGGAAATTACTGTTACTTGAAAACAAAGCAAAGTTTAATTAATTCTTGAATTAATTAAGTAAAATTACATCAAAATTAATTTATCACAAAATTCAAGTAAATTAATTCAATAAAAATTCAGAAGTTTTAGGTAATAATTAAAATTTGGAAATTAATTCACAAGTGCTAAGCAACAATGAAACTTGAAAAGAATTCGAAGTAAATGCAAATTAATTCACAAGTGTTAAATTCAATTAAATGTGCAATGATTAACTAATGAAAATAACTAAGGTAATTAAATTGTGAATGAAAATGAAAACACAGAAAACTGTGGAAAACACCAAAATTGTAAAAAGCACTAATCACATGGAATATAAAATAAAAACACGCACTTCAATAAGATAAAATGGATAAATGCAACAAAAAAATCACTTCAGTAAGAAAAATGGATAAATGCACAAAAATTCACTTCGAATGAAACAAACACAAAACACAAAAATTTGCAATGTGTAAAAAATTAAAGTTTCACCAAACCATTGTAACTATTAGTTGCAACTAATAAATTTATAGTAACACTTTACCTTGGTACCAATTATTTCTTTCTGCTGCAGCTTGTTTCACAATTTCACCACACAATTCACAATATTTTCGAAAAGAAAAGGCGCCATTACACACTTGTACAATGTTTGTTCAGATTCCACAATACGAACTAAATAATGCTAAATAGCTCTAAGAAATATCAAATCTGAAATTTATATCAGTGACCAACAATTACAAACACTAAAGTCTTTACGTTAAGATGAAATCAAAAGTGGCATGCAAGAGAGAGAGAGAGAGAGAGAGAGAGAGAGAGAGAGAGAGAGAGAGAGAGAGAGAGAGAGATCTAAATGCTATGAGGACCTAAGTCTGAATGAAACTCTCTCTTACGGAAACTGAACAATGGATTTTGCACAAAATGTTTTGGTCATGCGAAAGATGATGCAATCTTTCTAGAAGCTTCTAATATGACATAACTTTACAGAAAAATTGTGAAATCTCCATGTGATTATCGACAAAGAAGTACGCGTCTGAAACCAGTCATGTACGTACCGTGCTCTCTACATGTTCCAAACATGTATCCAAAACACAACGGAGGTCTTGAGATCTCTTAATCTGAGGTGATTACAAGATGTGGAAAAAATGCAGAGACTTTGGGGTCTCTTATCTCGAGGCGTTGACATATTATGGAAACAAATCTATCTTGGAATGGACAAAGTTAATCTCTCTCTTTTTAAATTCTACGTTATATATTCTTTTTAAATTATGTTATGCAAAATCTGAGCTTACATTTTTAGAAATCCTATAACTCTAAGGTAAATAAGGAATCTGAAAATGTTGCAAAACTCTTTTATACATTTCATACAGTCAAGGAAAGGATATATGCAAAATAAAAGTAGCATCATATATATATATATATATATATATATATATATATATATATATATATATATATATATATATATATATATATATATATATATTTATATATATATATATATGTTTGTTGAAAAAATTTTCGTAGTATACTATATATATATATATATATTATATATATATATATATATATATCATATATATATATATATATATATATATATATATATATTTATATGTATTATATATATATATATATATATATATATATATATATATATATATTATATATATATATATATATACTACGACATTTTTTCAACAAAAACGATTTGCTTGCATGCTTAATGGTTTTCCTCTCGGTGTTACATACAATTTTTCTGCCTGTCGTAACACATTAATGTACAAAAATTGTACTCAAATTCTCATTCTGAACAATCAGCGATTCTTTCTCTGCTTTCCTTATTAATGTCTCCATGACTGGTGCAAATCTATGACATATTTCACCGAAAAACTTTTGTTCATTTTATTTCTGTTACACGAGTCATTCGTCCCCAGCTTTTAGCCCGATTCACTTCTCATTGCCTTTAATGTATGGAAATCTGATTTGGAAAATTCTTCTTTTTCGTCATTTTTGAAAATACAATTCGGACAAGATTTTTAGGTGACAGGTAGGATTCGATTTCTTTGGGAGGCAATTGAATTTTGCCTAATTCGATTTGTTCTACGAGGTCTTTGTACTTTCATTTCTGAGAGACAAGTTTGCTCTCTTCAGTTACGGAAAATAATGTTATGATATAATTGTTGTCTTATGTGGATTCTCTGGGGGAAGCAGAATAAGCATATGTCTCTGAAATATGATTAATTACTAGGTTTAAAATAGTCTCTCTCTCTCTCTCCCCAATAGATGTACAATTCTGCTCCTATTGAAAGTTACATTTCGCCATTATCGTTTAAAATGCAGAGCTTCCCCATAATCGCCCCATATTTCCATGAGCTCGGGGGTATTAGCTGTCAGTAATGCCTTGTTATACTCCATTTTCAACTTCCCCTCCTTTTCATTAGTCATTTCAACTGATTCCATTTTTCTCCGTTTTGTTCGCGCTTTTTTGACGACTTTTATTTCTTAGGCTAAATCGAAACTGGCGGCGTTTACTTTTATTGTCATGGAATAAATTTTTAAACTATTGGCACTAACGAGAGAGAGAGAGAGAGAGAGAGAGAGAGAGAGGACGTCCTTATGAATGGTGCCTCCCAAGGAGGAAGAAAAGTCTCCTTCCACCTTGGTGCCTCCGATGTTGTGAGGCTAAACGTCGAGGCGCCACCGTTGTCAAATATGGTCCAGTGCTTTGTTTATGTTTTCATAGATTAAAATGCACTGGTAATAATGGTGCCCCCCTCTCTCTCTCTCTCTCCTCTCTCTCTCTCTCTCTCTCTCTCTCTCTCTCTCTTCCCAATTATGACCCACTGCTTAGTTCAATGGAGGAAAAATGTACGAGTATTTTTTAAGCAACCATTTCTATACCTTTCGTTTCCTCTTCCGGCTTCGGGATCGAACACGTGTCTACTCGCTAGCGACATGCGTATGCTATTCATTCTATTGATAAACCACATACACACATACACACACACACAGAGAGAGAGAGAGAGAGAGAGAGAGAGAGAGAGAGAGAGAGACTAATCACCTATGATACTAATGACCTATAATACAACTTATCGGAAAGACAGGTTTCGAAATGCACAGGGAGACCTTAGTAAAATAAAAAAAAAAATATAATAATAAAAAAGAAAACTTTGAAATGTGAGATTTCCAAATGTCCATAGTGGGGTTAAAATTAACATCGAGTGTCATGGCTGCACCAATATGGCCAGTTTTACGTTAGCCTATGTTTTCAGAAACAGAAAGCACACTGTTTGGAATTTTACAGGACCAAAATGTAATTTGTTTTTCTGGTAAATTTAGGGCTTCAAATATTTCATTTATATATTTTCCTGCGTCGAGGGTACTCGTTAATTTGATCGGATTTATTCCCCTTCGTTAGGTCCTTCCAAATATAGCCTCTTTGTTTTTACCTTTTTATTTTGATATTTTTCTTTTTAAGGGTACTTTCTTTTAGATCGTTTCCTTAAAAGTGTGAGGAGAAGACTCATTTTAAGCTTCTAAATCTTTTTTGGATCCTTTAGTCTTAAACTAATAGAGAATTATTATAATGTTTATGCGCTCTGCCAACAGATACAATGAACAAATCATCTCCTACTTAACGTTCATAATGTGGCTTCTTGCTTTCACTCCTCTGAGAGTTTGACATTTTCCCAAATATTTATCTTACCATCAACGATCATTTAATCGTTTCTAAATCAGAAATTCCAGCCACAGAGAGAGAGAGAGAGAGAGAGAGAGAGAGAGAGAGAGAGAGAGAGAGAGAGAGAGAGAGAGAGAGAGAAAAGACTTGAAATATCAATTTACCAAAACCATTTTGTCTTTTGACGACTGCTTTAAGGGAAATTTCAAAGTATTTTTGACATTACCTTCTCCCTCCTTCATGCAAATGCTTTATATTTTACGGAACAGAAATTCTGCTGCCCATCAAACTTCAAAACATGATCCGGCCAAGCTATATTGGCATAGCTGCACTTGCTGGCAGAAAAGCTACATATAATTACACACACACACACGCATACATACAAAAACACACACACACATGTATATATACATATATACACACGCACACACATATATATATATAATATATAATGATATATATATAGTATATATATATATATATATATACGTATACGTATATATACGTATATTTTATCTATATATATATATGTATACGTATATATATACTATATATATAGTATCTATATATATATATATATATATATATATATATATATATATATATAGATATATATATATATAACGTATATATATATATACTATATATATATAGATATATATCTATATATAATATATATATATATATATTATATATATTATATATATATATAAGCTGTTGCGGATAAGACGCTTTTGTGAGAATAAATCCAGGACGAAAACTCAGCCCCCTATGCAGTCTTTCCGGACCCTAAGTTTTTTTTTCGTTATAAATTCCGAACAAGGATCACGCTGACTTCAGTAATATTTTAATAGGCTTAAAGCTGCCGCTAGATACTTCCTTTTCGTACAGAATTTCCCTTATGAACGCTGCATAATATTTTCTGTGTGTATTCAGTTATATTTATATTTCATTCGGGGCAGCTTTGATTAAAAATTAAAACACACGTTAAGAGAAGTAAAAGGGCTACTACAAACTAAAAAAAATTATTTCTAATAAAATATAGTGTATTTATTCAAATTTTATTTGGTGAAAGCAGGCTCTATTTGACCTTAGATTTTAGCATGCTTTAATTTATTTGATGTACTGAATTTACTAAGCATTTCAGACCTGATATGGAATATTTCTTCGGGAACATCTTCAAAGTTAGTAGTCGGACAGTCATGACATTCTAACACAATGTTTACAACACCCCACCATAATCTATAATGTTAGTCAAATTTATATAGGTTAGGAGTTTACTTTCATGATTTTAAGTTGTAGTCAGTGAGAACCCCCACATGTGAACAAACGGTTCAAACAAGCTGACTTACCCCCTCCTCTTCATCCGTAACCTCCTTCCCCCACCAACAAGCTCCCCCCATCCCTCTTACACACCCCTCCTTCTATCACCTCTCCTCCCTCCAAATCTCCCACCCCCTTCTCTCCCTCTCTCTAAATTACACACTTACTTATTCTACAGTAATTTTGATTAATAGTACACAAATAGAAATGTTGGCTGAGTTGGCAGTTCTGAACACAGGATTTGAACAATATACTATAAATGTTCACTGGGATGCAATCAAGAAAGTGGTTTGTCGCTGGCTGCTGAAGGTGTGCTACAATCACACTGTCCATGGACAATTTGCTTAGATGCACAAATGATGCAAACGTGTGGTTGCACTCTGAATTTTTAATACATGCAACGACGGAGATTTGGGAAGGTGCCGTTCGGCGAGCCATGAAGTTTGAGGAGGATTATAGTTCCCCTGACAATATCCATTACAGTGTGGAACCCTTCATTGTCACTTCTGACTACGATGATGATGACGAGCTATTCCTTGACAGTGATGAAGATTAAAATGAAATCTATGAGTTCTTGTGTGTATCATTATCCATTAATTTTATACCTAATATTAATTATTTTGAAATTTTAGTGACACCATCTCATTGTAGAACAATTATGCCCGTTGCCCAATCTCTCGCATCACATTATACGAAGCATCAAACAACAAGTGCAGAAAAACGACAATACACACAACAAGTGCAGAAAAACGACCATACACATACTGACAATCTAAGATCATGAATATAATTTCAGGACAATTCTTAGGCAACACAGTAGAATGAGGTTGAACACCACAGCGAAGCTCATTAGAAAAAACCCAAGTCATTGTTGGGATATAAACATTTGAGTTACAATGTGGCAAAATCACGCGATATAATAATGTACAATGCCCATATTTATATTTTCCAGTGCATTGTGTAATTCAGACGAGAGAGAGAGAGAGAGAGAGAGAGAGAGAGAGAGAGAGAGAGAGAGAAGGGTGTGGTAGAATTGGAGGCGGAAGAGGAGGAAGTGGGAGGGGAGAGAGGTAATAGATGGATGGGTGTGCCAGGGGATGGGGGTTGCTTGTAGGTGGGGGGAGGAGGGAACTGATGGGGGGCGGGGGTTGAGTTGACTTGTTTTTGAACCTTTTTTCAGGTGTCTGGGTTCTCGGTGACTACAACTTAAAATCATAAGAGTAAACGCCCAAAGTATATAAATTTGACTAACTCCTACAACAGCCGGGTGTTGTAAACATTCTGTTAGAATGTCATAAACAGTCGACTAAAAGTCTTGAAGATGGTTTCCCCGAAAAAAAAAACGATGCCACATCGGGTCTGAAATAGTTACTAGGCTGTTTCTGTTCGATTATTTTGAGTCTCCACTCATACTGAGAGTATATGAACGTGTTTAATTTGTGTCCTTTTTATTTGATCCTTGTTGTTAGTCTAAGCAGTACTAAGTATGAGTATTAATTACGAAGACCAATTCGCTTTAACTTAAGAATATGATGTTTAAAACTTATGCGTGAGAGGAAATTCTTGCACGCGCCCCCGAGTAAGCTGGAGGTCGCATCACGCCTTGTTCCAACCTCGACTCATTTCCTTTGAAGGTTCCTGATTATCACATACACAGGGTTCAAGGTGTACGGTTGTAAATTAGAGAAACAAATACAGAGACAGATTAAGGTGTTAGAAGGAAGACCATAATAAGTGGTATATAAATTTAGGCTTATAGTGTAAGATTTTCCATGTCCATAGTGGGGTTAAAATTGACATTCAGTGTCCTGGCTGCACCAGTATTGCCAGTTTTATGTTATCCTGTGTTTTCAGAAACAGAAAGCACACTTGAATTTTAGCGAACCAAAATGTAATTTGTTTTTCTAGTAAATTTCCGGCTTGAAATATTTCATATATTTTCCTGCGTCGAGGGAAGGCGCTAATTTGATCCGATTGTTTGATCGGATTGATTCCGCTCCGTCAGGTCTTTCCAAATATGGCCTCTTCGTCTTTTCTGTTACATTTTCATTTTCTTCCTCTTTTGGCCTTTTATTTGTGGAGATTTCTCCTACTGCTTCGAGAATTTCAGTCCTTTGCGGCCTCTTTAAATGATTTCAAAATCACAACGGCTCTTGCCCAGATGTACTGTGAACGGATCATTTCCTACATAACGTTCATAATGTGGCTTCTTACTTTCATTCCAGATTAATCTTACGTTTTCCAAGATGTATATAATTTAAATACCGAATCTTTAACATACATGTATGTATGTATATATATATATATATATATATATATATATATATATATATATATATATATATATATGTGTGTGTGTGTGTGTGTGTGTGTGTGTGTGTAATATATATATATATACATACACATACATATATATATAATATATATATATATATATATGTGTGTGTGTGTGTGTGTGTGTGTGTGTGTGTGTGTATACATATCTCCGTGTCTATCAACTGACCATAAGTGAGCTGCACAAAGGACCATGGTTGTCTGGTGCCATTGTGTCATAAGATTCCATTTAAATTCGCACGAATGTCCCCGAAAGCAATATGAGGCAACTAGTTAGCATGGAGTCCATTTAAACCAATCTGGTTATGTCTTTGAAAAAGTCTTTCACAATGGGAAAAAAATTTGGTTACAAAGATCTACAAATAACTATCAGGTAGATGTAAAAAAGATAAGGGTCCCATTTTGGAAGCATCAAAATGCCACTTAAGTTCCAAACTTAGTAGTGCCTTCAACATTTACCTTCCAAAAACTAAATGGAATCTGGTTATATTGTTCCTTGTTTTATAAAATAAGGGAAAATTTGATGCATGTGGTTAGAAACTATGGTACCATCAATTCAATGAGATTAATGTTGGTGAGACCATGAGATCCATTCCTTAAGATTTCCTATGGACAAGTATGAACAGCAACACGCAATTCAGAAAGCTCCTAGATGTTCGTACAATAGATTTGGGAAACCGTTAGTTTGAGTAAGATAACAACTTTTCATAAAAGGATGATTCGGATCTGCTTTCAACAGTCTAACCAGCGATATGAACATTTCAGGGGTGGAAATGAGGGCTAAACAAAGGAGATTTTGACTTTTTCCATCAGAGGATAAGCGTTTATGGTTCAAGTGTTGGTATGACCCAACCATGACAATAATCGGCAACAAAGGCAGAGCAAAGCAGTCACTTACTCACTAAACCAGTTACTCTCTAACCTTTCATCTCATCACTATCAGCTCATGGATTTCTCGGTAGGGGGTTAGTGCTGCTAGTGCACTTCATGCAGTGCACTGTAGGCTTTATTTAAGGTTCTTTGCAACGTCCCTTCGGACTCTAGCTGCAACCCCTTTCATTCCTTTTACAGTACCTCCATTCATATTCTCTTTCTACCACCTTGCTTTCCACTATCTTACAACAATTGTTTCATAATGCAACTGCGATGTTTTGCCCCTTGTTATTCCTTTCAAACCTTCTGCTCTTAATTTCCTTTTCAGCGCTGAATGACTGCATAGGTCCCAGTGTTTGGTCATTGACCTAAATTCTTCGTTCCATTCCAGTAAATGGATCTTTATAATTCCATGAACGTTATTTTGATCATTTCCTTTATGCAGAAAATGTTCACGTAACTGAAATCCTCGAAAAGAATAAGCAGAAAAAGTTATTAATTGTTCTTTTAGTCTTGTGACGTTTGCATTCAGGGACTTATGAGGAAAAACTATAATGGTGTGATAGTAAATTCTACTTGGAACCGGAATATTTAAGAACGAATACTCAGGCACTTATTTGCACGGACTGTTCATTAACAGAAAAGTGAGTCTTAAGAAATTCTTTTTCCTTATTTCCTCCTTCGCTTTATCCCGTCAATGCCGCTTCTCTCGCTCATTTCCTCTTTCTCTGTTATACTCGACTTTTCCTCCTCCGTCCATGACACTTTGTCTCTGAAAGAATTGCTTATGAAATGCCAGGAAAAAAAAAAAAGGTGAAAAATCCAGGGAAATGAAAAAGACTTTCTTAGATTGTAGGATTCATCGATTTAGCTTCCCTTGGAGACAGTGCTCGAGGTGACAAGCTTAAGAAATGCTGATGTATCTTTTGGTGGCGTGATGTCAAAGTTGCTGTCTGTGCAGGTCAGTTACATGTCCTGTTGCTACAGGCGGTCGCAGAGGAGACTTCTGAAACTGGACCATCCTATTAACTGGAGTCAAGCAAGAGCCTTAATCCCATGTAATGACACAGTTAAAAGGAATATCATTGAATCTTGTTCCATCAGGTCAAATAATAGAAATGTTCTAAATTTAAGTCTTGGTTTATTTAAACTTGATGCTTTCATAATGAAAAAAGTTGTAGATAAATATAAGCAACAAATTAATATATTCATCGAGGGTGATTTGTAAGGTCAGAATCGATATGAACTTATAGCGTCTCTGTTGGCTGATTGGATAGCGTCACTGACTGTTCCTGATTTCATCCCGTCCACCTGGACGGTGGTTCGATCCCATGGGGGGACGAAATTGTTATCAACTTAAAAATTTCCCCTTCGGTACATATATGAAAATATATAATTTGGGAGTAAAGTGAATTTAGATATTAAAGGACATTTGTAGCTTGAATTGATATATAAATGGATCACGGTTCGATGTGATAATTATTCATAACAAAGGCTACGTTCTGTCAAACGCTCGAATTGGCCAACATGGTAGACGGGGCGGGGTTTCATATCGATTCTAATTACGAAAGCATCCAGATCGAGGGTGATTTGTAAGGTCAGAATCGATATGAACTTATAGGTCTCTGTTGGCTGATTGGATAGCGTCACTGACTGTTCCTGATTTCGTCCCCGTCCACCTGGACGGTGGTTCGATCCCATGGGGGGACGAAATTGTTATCAACTTAAAAATTCCCCTTCGGTACATATTGAAAATATATAATTTGGGAGGTAAGTGAATTTAGATATTAAAGGACATTTGTAGCTTGAATTGCTATATATGGATCACGGTTCGATGTGATAATTATTCATAACAAAAGGCTACGTTCTGTCAAACGCTCGAATTGGCCACATGGTAGACGGGGTTTTTTCATATCGATTCTAATTACGAAAGCATCCAGATCGAGGGTGATTTGTAAGGTCATAATCGATATGAACTTATAGCGTCTCTGTTGGCTGATTGGATAGCGTCACTGACTGTTCCTGATTTCGTCCCCGTCCACCTGGACGGTGGTTCAATTCCCATGGGGGGACGAAATGTTATCAACTTAAAAATTCCCCTTCGGTACATGTATGAAAATATATCATTTGGGAGGTAAAGTGAATTTAGATATTAAAGGACATTTGTAGCTTGAATTGATATATAAATGGATCACGGTTCGGTGTGATAATTATTCATAAACAAAAGGCTACATTCTGTCAACGCTCGAATGGGCCACATGGTAGACGGGTTTCAATCGATCTAATTACGAAAGCATCCAGATCGAGGGGTGTTTGTAAGGTCAGAATCGATATGAACTTATAGCGTCTCTGTTGGCTGATGGATAGCGTCACTGACTGTTTCCTGATTTCGTCCCCGTCCCCACCCTGGACGGTGGTTCGATCCCATGGGTGGACGAAATTGTTATCAACTTAAAAATTCCCCTTTCGGTACATATATGAAAATATATCATTTGGAGGTAAGTGATTTTAATATTAAAGGACATTTTTGTAGCTTGAAATTGATATATAAATGGATCACGGTTCGATGTGATAATTATTCATAACAAAAGGCTACGTTCTGTCAAACGTCGAATGGCCAACATGGTAGACGGGGTTTCATATCGATCTAATTACGAAAGCATCCAGATCGAGGGTGATTTGTTTTTAAGGTCAGAATCGATATGAACTTATAGCGTCTCTGTTTGGCTGATTGGATAGCGTCACTGACTGTTCTGATTTCGTCCCCCGTCCACCCTGGACGGTGGTTCGATCCCATGTGGGGGACGAAATTGTTACAAACTTAAAAATTCCCTTTGGGTACATATATGAAAATATATCATTTGGGAGGTAAGTGAATTTAGATATTTAAGGACATTTGTGGCTTGAATTGATATATAAATGGATCAACGGTTCGATGTGATAATTATGCATAACAAAAAGGCTACGTTCTGTCAAACCTCGAATTGGCCAACAATGGTAGACGGGGTTCATATCGATTTATATTACGAAAAGCATTCCAGATCGAGGGAGATTTGTAAGGTCAGAATCGATATGAACTTATAGCGTCTCTGTTGGCCTGATTGGATTAGCGTCCAGCTGACTGTTCCTGATTTCGTCCCCGCCCGTCCCAACCTGGACGGTGGTTCGATCCCATGGGGGACGAAATTAGTTATCCAACTTTAAAAATTCAACCACTTCGGAAATACATATATGAAAATATAAAATCATTTGGGAGGTAAACGTGAATTTAAGATATTAAAGGACATTTGTAGCTTGAAATTGATATATAAATGGATCACGGTTCCGAACTGTGATATAATTATTCATAACAAAAGGCTACGTTCTGTCAAACGCTCGAATTGGCCAACATGGTAGACGGGGTTTCATATCGATTCTATTACGAAAGCATCCAGATCGAGGGTGATTATTGTAAGGTCAGAAATCGATATGAACTTATAGTGTCTCTGTTGGCTGATTGGATAGCGTCCGTCACTGACTGTTCATGATTTCGTTCCCCGTCCACCTAAGGACGGTGGTTCGATTTCCCATGGGGGGTTACTTAAATTGTTATCAACTTAAAAAATTCCCCTTCGGCGGTACATATATGAAAATATATCATTTGGGAGGTAAAGTGAATTTAAGATATTAAAGGACATTTGTAGCTTGAATTGATATATATATATATATATATATATATATATTATATATATATATATATATATATGTATGTATATGTAGTATGTATGTATGTATATGTTATATATATATATATAGTATATATGTATATATATATATATATATATATATATATATATATATATATATATATATATATATAATATATAATATTATATATATATATATATATCTAATATAATGTATGTATATATATTATAATAAATGGTTTATATATATATATATATATATATATATATATATATATATATGTAATAGGAGGACATTTCCCCATTATTTATTTGGTAAACGTAGTAACTCGAGCATCAAGGCAAACTAATTCACACAGCCCTCTCTCTCTCTCTCTCTCTCCCTCTCCAAGCAATCTCTCTCTCTCTCTCTCTCTCCAAGCATCTCTCTCTCTCTCTCTCTACCTCTCTCTAACAGGTAATTAAAATGAGAGAGTTGCATCATAAGAAAATACATTTATTAACAATGAATAATAATGAATTAATCAAGTCTTACAGACTAACTTACTTCAAGTTACCCCACTATCAAAATGTCTAAACAGTAAATGTAGTCACACCAAAATGTCTGTCCCATCTGGCACTCTGTCGGTCCCCCCATTGCCAGAACAGTCTGTTTCAAAGACACGAGAAACACACTCGTTAGCACACATAAGTTTAAAGACAAAGTTAATAAAAATGGAACATCTTACAGATATCAACAAGCCATCCTTTGGCTAAAGTAATTCAACTTGGCTAAAGTAATTCAACTCACCCATGCAGCCGGAATATCTCACTCACCATTCCAAAAAACACTTAGGCACTGCCATCGTGGCTCCGCCCTTCTCCCACGAATCTTTGTGCAAGTCTTCCATAGACTTGGCTAGAGATTCATTATGAATAGAAGAGGCACACACGCATATACGAATGCCACACTTCGTTAGCGCCTCACAATTTCTATCTACATCCAGTTTCACAAAAATCAACTTTGAGAAGCGTTTATGACCTGAGTATATTGACTTGTCTAACTAAGCAGTTTTATGTCACGCCATCCACAGAAACTATTCGTCAGCTTTTCTCAGGTCGTTGCTTCTTCTGCTCTGTTGTTCACATTCCATAGGTCACAGCGAACATATTGGCAATATATTATTATCAAAAACCCTAGGCCTTTCACGGCTCGGCCACTAACAACGCTAGCTCCCGCCTAGCAAAATTGATTATATAATACAAAACACATTGGCCGGCTTAAAATAAAATATAAGTAATAACTGCACATCTCTGGCATTATAAAATAAAGTTGTTACTGTTTATCTCCCCAAATAACACTAGAATTTTCTCTCTTCGGATTCTTGAATATCCCTCTTTGTCTGCAAGTAGCTGCTCCTGTAGCAGACTGTATGGGAAGCTGTAGGAGGAAGACGGAATACCTCCCTCATTGTAGAAGACTTCTCACGGCTTCTGCAGATCCCCAAAATACATTCTGTTGAACTCTCGAGATCACCATCGTGGAAACTCTTATAATCACCATCGTGGAAAAGGAACAGCACAGCGCTTGTCACATCGCTTGTCAGCAGAAAATTCGTCTGCGGACGTGCTGTGCTCAAACAGCAGCATAAAAAATGTCCAGTCAGACACACAAGTTTGGAAACTCATGATACCATAGAAAAAAGGTCTAACAGACACATTTCACAGAATTAACTCCAGGATATGACTAATGTGTTCAAAAATTTGTCTCAAAGACTTATTCTCTCAACATGACTCTGCCCAATTATATGCCTCCAGAATAATACACTTGTGAACATAAAAAATGCACACATCTCCATAGGACTCGTAATGCAGTAATGCCCCTCGCCTCTAAATAGTCACGAAACCAAAGAGAAATAACCACAGAAAATCTTCTCTTGCTCGGAAAAAAACTCCCATAACCACAAAAAAAAAGGGTCACCCGCCAAAAATTAATTCCATCTCCATATATAAATATGTGACATCATATTAATAATAACACCACTCTGGTTATAAAAATATTTCCTCCATTTGGTTAAAAACCACATCCACATATTATTCACTCTTATTTCTCCGATAGCCACATGTTAATAAAAAAAAAACACCACTCCAGGAATAAAGAATAATCACCTCTATTTCGGCAAATACAAAATATTTACCTCTATTTCACCAATAACTCCATGTGGAATAAAACAAGGCTCCAAAAAATATATCTCCAAAAAGGAATATAAAAAAATGAAATCCTATCTCCAAAAAAATTTGCACTCAAAGCATCTAGCTTACATACTCACAAATATTCCCCCATAATCTCCAAATATGTGTCTCCATTTGCAACAAAGATGGCTGCAAAATAATTGAACTAAACATAGCTCACATCACCATTGGCAAATACCAAAATGGCCAAAAATATATCTCCAATATATTATATCTCTTCAAAATTATAACTCCAAAATAATATTCCTCCAATTATAACTCCAAATAATATATCTCAATTCTCCAGAGAAGAACTCAATGTTATAGTCAAAAACTATAAAATTCTCTCCATTAGAATAACTGCTAAAAAAGGGCAAAAACTCGGCAAATAAAATCTGTCTAGAAAATTCTAGAAAAAATCACCAATGTGCCACAACTCCTTATAACAGAACTCCAAATAAAAAGTGTCTTAGCCAAGACTTCTCCATATGTACTACAACATAGGCCACTAGAAACTTAGCCAAGTTTCCTATCTCTCACAAAGTTGTCACAAATACAACAAATGTATTGTGCAAGAAAACTCACTATTTCTGGAACTCAAATATCCAGAGAAAAATGTAGTGCCATTACGTATGCATTCAAAACAGTGCAAGAATTCTCCCATAAAAACTCTCTACAGCATCAATAGCTAAAACACAAACACGTTCCCGAACAATGACTCTAAGTCACGAACTGATACATTAAAAAAAATATTCACACCCAACTGGAGAGAAAAAATAAATTCAAATTCACCCTTGATAAAGAAAAACTTGTATCAGCGATGGCTAACTTCCAAAAAAGGAGAACTGAAAAATCAACGGCATTATTAACTATCTCCCGTGACTCACTAGATGTCAAGCAATTATCTGCTGAACTCATAAAAAAAGGAAAAAAAAAAACTAAAATAATGTGTTGTTAGTTCCACCCAAATTCAAAAAAGATCTCACCACCCTTGATATCATTACAACACCCACGCATTAGTATATAAAAAATCAGTATCAGAAATACATTATCGGCAAAATCACCAAAATTTGCTATCATCAAAATCACCAGTATCAGTATAAAAAAAAACTATCATCCCAATGTTAATGCT
Organism: Macrobrachium nipponense; assembly: GCF_015104395.2. NCBI lineage: Eukaryota > Metazoa > Arthropoda > Malacostraca > Decapoda > Palaemonidae > Macrobrachium > Macrobrachium nipponense. The sequence goes on from NC_087207.1 coordinate 42,899,062, forward strand.
TGTCCATTCACAAGAAATTCAGCAAAAAACTCAGCAAAAGTTCAGCAAGATTCAACATTCACCAAGATTCAGCCAGATTCATCAGATTCAGCAAATTCATCCCTCATGAATGACTGAAATATTCTCCAAATTCACAAAAACACTCAACATTAATTAATACAAGACTCCCTCCCAATTAATTCATCGTAATAATTCTCCATGAATAATTATCTGTAATAATTATAAAATAATCTCCCATGAAATATCTCAAATCTCTCGTAAAACAAGTCTCCCGTAATGATAATTATACTTAAGCAACCCTCCCATGGCACATCTCATGTACAATAATTAATAATAATAATAATAATAATTCTCCTTAGCAACAATTCTCTTGCAAAGATCTCAAGTAAGGGTGAAATTCAAAATAGCATACACAGTAATGCTGAACCACATGATACACAATTTCTCCAGATGCAACACCATTCACGGCATCGGGCATTACCATACATCACCATTTTCAAAGTAATCCCTCCAACACAATAAAAAAATAATAATAATCTGTGTATCCCTATTATATTTGTCTTCCAAATAATAAGGAAAACATACACCCATACAATGCATTTCAATTCTCTTTTCTAAAAAAAAGACTCTACGGGCTTTCACTTCATCAACTAATCAATCAGCTAATATCTTAGCATCCATTATCAAGGCCAGACTTGTATTCCAACAGCCCGACAAAGAAAAAAAAAAGGGGGGAGTTCACCCACACTGAGAAAAAAAAATTTCTCCCTCCCGATGAGCATTGACACTCCCTCGTCAGGCGATAGAACCCCTCCGAGGCAGACCATACCCATCTTGCAATCCCCTCTCGAGGTATGCAGTACCCACCATGCAACGCGTCTCTCTGAGCCGGTTCAG
>NC_087207.1:42907458-42908474 GCF_015104395.2 Macrobrachium nipponense
AGGTGGATTGAATTTTCAGATTAAGTAGCCTATTAAGGGATCTATGAAAAATTGCTGGAGGGAAATAATTATCCTTAAAGTAATCAGCAAGGAAAGTCACTTCAGTATGAAAGGTAGACCAGCTTGATGTCAGATTAATGGCTCTATGGAGGAGAGTTGACACGGAATTCATTTCAAAGTTAAAAAAACATGAGCTATAAAAATTGGTCCCCAGGCCAGTAAAGGTGCTCTTTCTATAAATACCGAGTATGAAAGCCAGACTCGTCCTTGGATATCCTCACATCAAGGAACGGAAGTGAATTCTGTGTTTCTGTTTCAACCGTAAATCTAATGTTATGGTGTTGGTTGTTTAAATACTCAAGAAAGGTATCAGCATGGTAATTACATCTGAACAAGGCGAAAGTGTCATCTATGTAGCGTCTATAAAAGAGTGGGCGGAAATTAGGTGGGCATACATCTAGAGCTCGCTCCTCCAGGGAGCACATAAATATGTTAGCAAAAGTAGGACCCAGAGGGCTTCCCATGGCCATCCCCTCAGTCTGCTTAAAAACCGTATTATTAAAACAAAGGGCGTATCCAGCACGGCTAATTCTAAAAGCAACTTGAATTGAGTTCTATTAAAATTGTTGAACAAGCAATCGTCAGTGGGAAATAGCCTGTCTAAAATGATGTTGATAGTCTCAACAACGGGAACATTTGTAAACAGAGATTCCACGTCAAAGCTCGCCATGTACAGATCTGAGTCCTGCGTAATAATGTCATCTTTAAAGGAGGCCGAGTTTATTAATGTTTGTATTTAGTTGTGAGTCAGTGGTTGGGAAAGGTAAAGGGACAAGAAATTTGGCGAGTTTTATAGCTAGCAGTGTTATGGAAGAAAGGATAGGTCTCAAAGGAATTCCTTCTTTGTGTATCTTTGGCAGTCCGTACAATGCGAAAAGCATTTCTTGACATATTCATCACATCAAAGAAACCTAAACAAATGCATCGAAGAGCAGAATTATCAGGTAAAGTTGATT
>NC_087207.1:42908974-42923974 GCF_015104395.2 Macrobrachium nipponense
TGAACAAACGGTTATGCTCTAAAGCTGCTGCTAAGCAATAATAATAGTTTCATGGTTGTTGCAGAGGATACCATTATACGCAACGGGGCTCAAACTACGGCTCTCATATTGAACACAGAGAAAAATCACACACATACACATACACACACACATATATATATATATATATATATCTATATATATATATATATATATATATATATATATATATGTATGTGTATATATATATATATATATATATATATATATATATATATATATATATATATATATGTATGTATATATATATATTATATATATATATATATATATAATATATATATATATATATATAACAACTGTGATAATTAAATGTTTATCATTATTATTATCATTATTATAGCTTAGTAAACTCAAATCACTTTGGATATTAAAAAGGACCAAATAGGCCGTTGTCGGAGAACGAAATGATTGGCCGCGGAGGGATTCATGACTGCGAAGTCTTCGAAAGACTTTCGGTCCTCCGGAGCATCAAGGGATGACGGCGTCAGACTCATGGCCGCTAAGGCAAGGGGATTTCGACTCGCTCTTTGCGGGATCCGAGTTCAGTGGACTGCCCTTTAGTTGAGGAGAGTTGGGGTTGGGGGTGAGGGGGAGGAAGGGTGGTAAGTTGGGAGCAGCTTGATGAAAGCTATTGTTCGTAGATATACAATTTTTACTAACACTATTTCTGGAGTTGTTTCTTGATTGTTTTGACTGACGCACAAAGGGTTTTCCACTCTTTAGCTTAGTGATGTGCATGAAGTGCTACATAACTTCTCTAATCATTGTCATGTCATTGTTTAATGACAGAAATTTTGGAGTAATGTCTTGTAAACTGCTCATTATCCAACTAAAGAATCCCAAACATTATTCTCCGAATGGGAGAATAATATGCAGTAGGGTCTGACGTTCGCTTCAGTAAAACAGCAGAAAGTATGATGTCCAACTTCGGGAGGACGAATTGCATTCGACTTTTTATGACGTTTCCACTGGCGCTCTTTTGCCCAAAGTCTGAAAAGTGAGAAATTCGCAGTTCCCTTCAAAAAGTGAAAATTTATGTGATGCCGGACGGCTGCTCCTGGCTTAAGCTTACATGACTCATTTCAACAGGCTGGATAATATAAAAAAATAATGAAAATTGAATAATCCAGGTCCAGACATTCTCTCTCTCTCTCTCTCTCTCTCTCTCTCTCTCTCTCTCTCTCTCTCTGAAATGCACCACATACATTCGTCAAAACATCTTTTTAATTTCACCTCTGTCGTTTTTTCCCATCGCATTCCAGGGTACAATCCAGTGACATCACTCGAAATGTGGAGGTTTTTGAAATTCCAGTTATTTGCAAATGTTGGTTGGGACTGATGAAACTCCCAAAATTCTGTAACAATGAAAAGTGGGGGTTTCTATCACAAGTCTTTTTTGTCTTGGTTTTCCTGTGCTTTTGCTCCTTACATTTCATACTCGCCATATTTCTAGAAATAATGTTATAAGACAAACACTTTCTCTTCATTTTCCCTATGAAAGATATGACCCACTGATAGGAAACGTTTGTCATGAGGGGTGTAATAATTCACAAATGAAGTTGGTTATGTGTATCTCATATCGAGGTGGCATTGTTAAGTTGTGAGATTGCAACTGACCAACTGGTGGTAAGCATGGATGATTTAGACGTTTGAATTTCAGGAACTGGAGAAGAACGAGAAAATGCGTCTGTATCGAGGAGTCAAAAGAGCCCAGAGAGGCTAAGAAAGTCGACTTTCTGTCAGTGAGTTTTCTGCTTTGAAGTTAAGCCTTCATTTACAACTTGAAAGATGAGACCAGCAGAAATCTGCATTTCCTAAGAGCCATCCTCCATGAAAATGCTGCCAAATGCACTGTTCTTTTAACTGACACAAAACACGAAAAAGAAAAAGCAGAAAAAATCGTTGGTAGTCACAGTTTCATTTTCATCAGGTGTCCCCAAACCACATATATATTCCCTTAGTAACTCTGGAAGCAATTAATTTTCTAAAGTGATTGGAGATGAGTTCCATGCCTTTCTACCTCCTCAGACACCTAACAACCAGCGGCTTAATTACTTCCATAGTAAATAAAAAATGATACAATGTAATTGATACCTGAAATGTTCCGGCTAATCCGGTTGTCGAATTAGCATCACTGCTGGTGAGGAGAGTGTCCTAGTCTCAGGATTATGAGCATATATATATATAATATATATATATATATATATATATATATATATATATATATATATATAGATATATAGTAGTATGTCTGTTTTGTGTCAGAAATGTCGACAACACATACAAAAATAAAGAAAATAAAGAAAGAGTAACTGATTAAGGGAATATCATATACATAAAGAGAAATAAAACTCATATAGTAGAGTGCTGAATATAATACAGGACATATTTCAGAAGAAATAACTAATTAGAAAGGTAAAAAGAGCCGAAGTTGAGGAGAAATCTATAGTCAGTGCCGACGACTCAGAAAATTTTGAAGGTTCAGCAACTTCTTCGGAGAGAAGAGAGGAAAGAGTGAATTAGAACCGCAGCACATCGCCTCCCTTGAGACCACCTCTCTCCAAATAATACTCATTTTCGACGTCGGACATCCTCATCAACGGTTGTTTCATGGCCCCTGCCCTCTCCCGGTGCCACCCCCGCCCTTTTATTTCTTTCGCTCGTTTGCTAATCGATTCTCAAGTGCCAAAGTCTCTCGTTTGTAACGTGCGTCAATTGGCAGAAGGTTTTACGGCACTCAATAGAAATCCTGAATCTTATTCTTCTTTTCGTCTCTGCTATTCTTTGATTATATATATATATATATATATATATATATATATATATATTATATATATATATATATATATATATATATATATATATATATATATATATGTATATAATACGCGAGAGAACGATTAAAGTTACAATTATATGTATTCATGCATTAATGATCTTTTGAATCCTGACTTGATAATTGATACACTTGTCCACCAATTGGAGAACTTGAAACAATCACCGAGCAATAAAAGAAAACTATTACAGGAATTCCCTGGAAATCCCAAGGGAGAACTTCGATATGCAAAGTTTCCACGAATTGGGGTTCCCGAACAGATCAGAATCATATTCAGCCAAGATTTCCAATTATAAGGAATCCAAAGACAAAAACAAGTCCATTCTGTTTTAGAGACGAGCGTAATGCAGAGGGAGGAAACTGAGACTTCGAATGATTTATCTAAATGGATGCGCATCCTAAACGGTAATAATTATGAGAATATACCAATGTATCGTGGGCCGATATTTCGCGCAGGACAATTCAGCGCCGACAAATCCGCGCCGACAATTCAGCTTAGAGACAATTCAGCGCATGACGATTCGCACCAAGGACTATTCAGCGCAAAGGACAATTTGGCGAAATAAAGCTAAAGCATGGAAAATTAAGTAGACAGTGATCAAATTAGTTTTATTTGTAAATTATTTTGAAATTCAAAAAATTATTCATAAAAGAGAGGGCATTAAGAACAATTTTGAATTTAGCCCTAGATATGACTCCCGATATATGCTTTGTGATTTTGAAAAGGCTTTTCAAAACGCATTTTCAAAAGATGTTTGAGGGCACGCAAATAAGTGGTTATTTTTTTCATCTGTGCATATGGCGGAAAGTACAGTCTTTAAATCTTACAGTTATATCATAATATATATATATATATATATATATATATATATATATATACTGTATATATATATATATGATATATATATATCTGTGTGTGTGTGTGTGTGTGTATTAACATATCAGTACTAAGTTCACTTACCTTGCTAATGTTATGTATGATACATTTCCCTTCTGTGACCAGTATTGAAATATATATATATAATATATATATATATATATATATATATATATATATATATATATATATATATATATGTGTGTGTGTGTGTGTGTGTGTTTGTGTGTGTGTGTATGCATGTACAGGCGTGCATGTATATATACGAATAAAAGTGCTCATTTACACATTTCTCCTTGAATGAGGAAAGGTGTATTCTAATAAACGACTGATATTTGAAGAGTATCGACTGCAATCGAGATAAATGTCATTTACTATTCTAAATTAACCCAGATATTGAAATGACTCTAAAGATAAAAGGCTGATGTCTGGGTACTTGGCGAATGATGCAAAGATTTTTAACTTGAATAACGAGAATATTCTGATTGCTTCTTAATAAACATATTTTAATCTGATCATATACTAACATACATTATCTCAAGGAAATGACTTAACTTAGACAAAACAAAATGACCACGCTAAGGTTCACTGGGTTAATATCTGCAATAATTCACAGTGGAGATGATGCTAATGATAATTAAAGTGAAGGTGTTATTAAGATATAACATTTTTAGTTTAATTTAGAGGGTAGTGAAGGCGGTATTTAATAGTAGAGATAATAATAAACAAAAGAGAGTATCGTAAATGACAACTAGTAGCAGAGAATGTCAAGAATGGTAAATAAGAATAGCGAACATGCAAAATAAATGTCATCAGAGACCATTTTTAATGATATTCAATAAAAGAAAGTATTCTATATAATAATTAACAGTAGAAACTATAGCAGATATTGATTTTCAGTATACAGTATCCTAGATCAACAAGTAAAAAATGCGGCGAGGTCTCTTCAGCTCAATCGAGTTTTCTGTACCATGATGTTCTGTGACTAGTAGCGTTTCAGTCGGTCACCGGATGCGGTAGAGTGAGGATGCGTCCCATGCCTCCGGAAAGTGCTTCCAGATGCACGATCGATGCCTAACTTTAACCGAAATTAAATTAAAATACTGAGGCTAGAGGGTTGCAATTTGGTTTATTTGATGATTGTAGGATGGATGATCAAAATACCAATTTTTAGCCCTTTACCCGCAGTAGTTTTTTTAGATCTGAGGGCGGACAGAATAAAATACGGACAGACGGACAAAGGCGGCACAAGAGTTTTCTTTAACCGAATATTAAATTGGTAGTTGAATGCACTTCATTTGCCAATAGAGCGATTCCCGGGAACAACTTGTACCACATCGCTCTCTAAATAATTCTTATTAGATTATCTGCGAGACTATTTCTCATTGCAAGCCTTGACGGGTGACACTTAGCCATTTACCCATTGTTCTTTAAAATCATGAGGTGCCGCAATGTGGCCTATCAACCATAGCCTCCGTCAGTACCTTGGTATTTGCACTATAGCGAAATTTCATTCCTCATTCGTATACTTGTTATCAGTTATACATCGTGAGTTCACTTCAATTTATATTGCTTTACGATTATTTTCATGTATGTTAAATTATTATCATTATTCAGAACTTCCAAAGCAAACTTCCACAGATAAAATCCCCACTTGCAAAAAAAAAAGAACATAATGAATGAATACTATAAAAGACTCATCATATTCTACTGTTTATGGACAGTAGATAAATTCATTCTGGTTAAATCTAGCATGAACAAATTCAATAGGGTGTTTCATTATTAAATATAAATGATGATTGAATAAGCCAGTGCTTAGAGCTTCATCATTATTAATTCAGTATTGCAAGATTCGTGGAATGTATCTAAACATTCGAGCATCACACCTCTCTCTCTTTCTCTCTAACGCACCACAAACATTTTTGGAAGCATCTATTTTCATTTCACTTCGGCCATTATTTTTCCATCAGATTTCCATGGTGCTGTCTATGGTGACTTTACCCGAAATGTGGATGTTGCTGATTTTCAGTTATGCGGCAACGGTGGCAGCGAGGGAGGAATCTCCTGTGTGTCGGCTACGATAAATGGCTGGTATTTCAGAACAGAATCTTTTCGCCTGTCGCAGCACCACTAATTTTCCTCGCTTTGTCTTTACATTTTTACCTATTTCTGCTATTAATACTGAATGTTTATGAATATATAAAAAAAAAGTTATTCACAAGAAGATCACATCTTATTCCTTCTTGCAAATCAGAAATAAGGAACTTTTTTGCAGGAAGGGGAGATGAAGTTCTAGAAAGAAAGTACAGGGTAGATGAAGTAGCAGAGGCACTAGAGCGAAGAGTACCACAATGTCTAACAATCACTTGCATGCAAGACAGAAGCAAGTGGCGATCTCTGTCAGACCATAATGAGAGGGTGATATATCTTTTTTTTTTTCTTTAGTCTATCAGTCATCCTATTTGATTGTGTCGTTTGATAGTATGTGTTTCCGGATTGCATCCTGCCTCCTTAGGAGTCCATTGCTTTCCTTACTATGTGTGCTGTTTTTAGGAGCATACTCTTCACATCAATGTGCGTCATTACTGTTATTATTATCATTAGTAGTAGTAGCAGCAGTAGTAGTAGTATTATCTCAGCAGTACGTTTTCATCATATAACCACGATTTTAAGCTGAGCGAATGAACCTTTTGGTGGATGAAGCAAATATCGCTAGCGTTGAACGATTTATGAGAGTGAAATTTTAGGGAGACCTCCTCCGGTCCTTTGGAGAATCGACAGATTAAGCGCAAGATTCACGACTCCCAGGGAAGGCGGTTTCGCCTTTGCAGAAGACCTCCCTTGAATGATTGCCTCGGAATTTCATTCAAGTGATCGTTGAAATCGTCCCTGAAGGCCTTCTGGAATTTTTTTTTTATTATTGGTTTGATTTAGAGAAAGAAAGAGATAGGGAGAGGGAGAGGGAGACATCCATACAGACAGACAGACAGACAGACAGAGACAGAGATTTTTGCACAAAAGGTAATATGCACTATTTATTTTCAGTTCGATGAGTGCATTCTCATCAAATGGAAAAATGGTTTTAAATTTTCTGCGGCCAATTCTTGAGAATCGTTGTTCATAATGTTCCTAAATTTTACAACTTCTTTCTACGTGGAAATAGCGTCTATAGTAAACATTTTTGGGGATTCTTAAATCATCACCAACTATTGACAATAGTGTGTGGTTGTTGCCGTAATCCATGTTTAAAGAAGTCATTCATCTGGTTTTTAAGTCCAAGTTTAATTTAATAATCGTGTGATATGGAGATTAATAATTCTGATTAAAAGTAAATGTCATACTCTCTTGTATATCTCAAAATAAAAAATCGCCAGCTCAGAAAAATATCGATAACTGTTTCATGGGTAATGATGCAAGGTTTATTCGTTAAAAAATACAATATTAATGGCACCTCAAGTAAAAATTTGTTTTAGCCTATATTTAAACATATCATTATTGATAATTAGTTAAGGAGAGATCTTCCCATATGTCATAAGTATTAGGAATATTAGGACCAATAATGAGTATTTTAACGTCAGCATATCCTAGAAAGTGCACGAAAATTCCCTCGATAATATTTGGTAAAGGAGAATATTCTACATGATGAACAAAATGATATATTCTGCATGGTACCTGACAGGATAGCGTATTCTACATAATGAGTATAGTTAAAGCATTGCAGACAATGATTAAGAGCACTAAATATCCCCGGTAATAACCAAGAGTCGAGTATGAATTTGTAGTATAGTGACCTAGATAACAAGAATCAACACAAAATATTCCACAAAGTAATTAATAATAGCGAGTTTTCTTATGTTAGCACCGAGCAGTTCTTATGTGTTTGCTGGATTCTCAAGTTAAGTATATCTTAGTTTTGCCAGACCACTGAGCTGATTAACAGCTCTCCTAGGGCTGGCCCGAAGGATTAGATATGTTTATGTAGCTAGGAACCAAATGGTTATCTAGCAACGGGACCTACAGCCTATTGTGGGATCCGAACCACATTATATCAAGAAATGAATTTTCATCACCAGAAATAAATTCCTCTAGTTCCGCGCTGGCTGAGCCGAGAATCGAACTTCGGACCATCGGATTGGTAGCCGAGCGAGAAATCCACTTGTCCAACGAGAAACTTGCTGGAGTCTTAAAATGCCCCACTTGGTTACGTCACACTCTTTAAGCACCAAGTAAACAGTTGCAGTATTGCAGCAATTAGCATTTGTATATTCAACATTTCCTTGTCCTAACTCATCAAAGAATGAGTTAGTTTATGGCATGTTACAATGAAGCGAAGATGATGATAACAATGATTAACATTAGCTATTATGGACAAGTAGAAGGTCATCGAGATATTCAAGTCTTTTCTACATTTTATAATAATAAAATCCGAGCGGATCTTTCTTGTTTGTCCGCTCCGGGTGGGGGGTAGGGTTACTTGGGGATCGGGATAGTAGGAGAGACATTGTCACGTCCATCCTCTTCCTGCAAACCTGTTTGTCTGGCCCTATTGGGGGAGGGGTAGATAGGGGATCGGAAGGGTAGGGGAAGCATAACACATCTACTCTCCTCCTGCAAAACTGTTAGTCCACCCCCTACAAACCTGTCTGTCCACCTCGGCTGGGGACTGGGCAGGTAGGGGATCGAGGGGGTAGGGGAGACAAGACGGGCAGGGCCTGGTTCCAGAGCAGTGTAGCTCGTATCTAGTGATATTAAAGATAACGTTATTAGTATTCAAAATCGCACTTTCAAAGGTTACCTTCCACATTGGATACTCTTATGAGAGAGAAAGAAGAAAAAAGCAAATAGATGCGTAGCCGAAGGAAGAAAAAAAGTTGTTTCTGGCGAAATTGAGGATTCACCTTTCCTGATATTTCCATGGCCCATTTCGACAGGGTGGGCTAATATTAAAATGAAATGAGGATCAAATGAGCAATTCTTTAATAATATGGTATCATCAACTTAATAATATTGGGACCTCTGAGTACTGTATTTAATTATTCTCTCTCTCTCTCTCTCTCTCTCTCTCTCTCTCTCTCTCTCTCTCTCTCTCTCTATGCAATCCACCATCAACAATCATCAAAGCCTCTCTTTTAATTTCACTTCTGCCTCTTTTCTATCATACCTGTTGGTTATGTCAAAATTAACTTCATTCGAAATATGACGTTGTTGATTTTCGGTTATTCGACAAACGGTGATTCCACGGGAGGAAACTACTCGTATATTCTGCAACAATAAAGGCTCTGTGTTTCAGTACGGTCTATTCATCTAACTTTTTCTCTCTTCTTTTACATATTTTTTTTTTTATCTCTTGCACGCGGAAATACAATACACTGTTGTTAAAAGCTGGTATGGTATTACAAGCACTTCATTTCTACTATTAAAAAAGGGATGATATTACTAGGTAATCGACCCTTTTTCTTTCCTATCTAACAAAATATGAATTACCATAGAAAACAAGGGATAGTTTTTATGCCTAAATAAAATATATCTCTTATATGGGTACATTTATTTGGTTACTGGAGGAGTATTTGTGAAGTTGTGTAATAACATCTTTTATGATTGATCTCTAAATGGTGTGGTCGTGTGGAAAGAAAGGAAGAGACTAGGCTGGTAAAAAGCGCACATGAGACGGTTTTGATAGGAGAGATGGAGACCTGGAAAGCGCTGTCTAGATTGTGTGACAAATGAGCTGACAAAAAAACAAAAATTCAATACCAACTTGTTATGATGAGCCTTCCATCTAGGAGTGAAGAGCAAGATTTCATAAAGGTTTATGCATTAATCTTAACCATGATTCAGTAACTAAGGGGTGAATGGGATAGTGTCAGTTTTCCTCAAGAGTTCATGCGATAGAAGGGAAGAGCCTTACAATCAGTAGTATACCAGCGAGCGAACACCAATCTGAATAGCTCACTAAGTGCATGTAGATGCCTAAGTCCTATAAGGATCTTTACCATGAGAAAATTTTTTTTCTAATATCCTGTTGTGCACAAACTATAACAACTGATGAAAATGGTGGCTTATGATCAACACGATGCAAATAAGCTGAGTCGTTTAGAGAAAAACTTGGATATTTTGGAACTCTTCGTCACAAGCTGAATATTTTTTATGTTTTCTCATAACAATTTTTCTGTGAGATAGGAGAGTTAGTGAAGTGATTTTCAAGTACACTTACACACAAAATAGATTATTTTATTTTTGGTATGACTCAACAGGCTGGCAAATATTTTTCTTTCAACATACTGAACAAAGGATTATGCTCTAAAGCTGCTAAGCAATAATAATATTTCATGGTTGTTGCAGAGGATACCATTATACGCAACGGGGCTCAAATCTACGGCTCTCATATTGAATACAGAGAAAATTCACACACACACACACACACACACACACACACACACACACACACATATATATATATATATATATATATATATATATATATATATATATATATATATATATATATGTATATATATATATATATATATATATATATATATATATAATATATATATATATATATATACACACACACACACACACACATATATATATATATATATATATATATATATATATATATATATATATTATATATATATATATATATATATATATATATATATATATATAAATAGTATATATATATATATATATATATATATATATATAAATATATACATATAAAATATATATATATATATATATATATATATATATATATATATATATATATATATATATATATATATATATATATATATATAAATGTTTATCATAAATCTACGGGAATAACTATTACCATTATTATTATTATTATTATTATTATTATTATTATTGATTATTATTATTATTATTATTATTATTATTATTATAGCTCAGTAATCTCAGATCACTTCGGATATTAAAAAGGACCAAATAACCCGTTGTCAGATAATGAAATCATCGGCCGCGGAGGGATCCATGACTGCGAAGTCTTCGAAAGACTTTCGGTCCTCCGGAGCATCAAGAGATGACGGCGTTAGATTCATGGCCGTTAAGGTAAGGGTATTTCGACTCTGCAGAGGATCCCCTTGAAAAATGATCTCGACATTCCGTTCAGACAAATACCAAAGGGGTCTTTGCGGGATTCCTGAGTATTTCAGTGACCGCTTAGTTGAGAGAGTTGGGGTTGGGGGTGAGGGGGGAGGAAGGGTGGTAAGTTGGGAGGTAGCTTGATGAAAGGTATTGTTCGAAGATATACAATTTTTACTAACACTATTTCTGGAGTTGTTTCTTGGTTGTTTTGACTGACGCACAAAGGGCATTCCACTCTTTATCTTAGTGATGTGCATTAAGTACTACATTATTTCTCTAATCATAATCATGTAATTGTTTAATGAGAGAAATTTTGGAATAATATGTTGTAAACTGCTCGTTATCCAACTAAATAATCCCAAACGACATTATTCATAGAACGGGAAAAGCTGAAGAAGAATATTGCCCTAATATGCTGTTGGGTCTGACGCTCGCTTCAGTAAAACAACAGAAATCATGATGTCCAACTTCGGGAGGAGGAATTGCATTCGAACTTTGATGACATTTCCACTGGGGCTCTTTTGCCCAAAGTCTGAAAAGTGAGAGATTTGCAGTTCCCTTCCCATCGTGAAAATTTATGTTATGCCGGAGGCTGCTCCTGGCTTAAGCTTACATGATAAATTTCAACAGGCTGGCAAATATTAAAAAAATAATGAAGATTGAGTAACCCAAGTCCAAAATATTACTCTCTCTCTCTCTCTCTCTCTCTCTCTCTAATATGCACTACATCTTTTAATTTCACGTCTGTCCTGTTGTCCCATCATCCAACGGTACAATCCATAGTGACTTCACTCGAAATGTGGACGTTTTTGATTTCCAGTTATTTTCAAATGTTTGTTGGGACTGATGGAACTCTTGTAATTCTGTAACAATGAAAGGTGGGATTTTCTATCACTAAGACTTATTTATTTTGTTTCTCTTGGTTTTCCTGTGCTTGTGCTCCTTCCATTTCTTACATGCTAAATTATTAGAAAATAATTCTGAATCCTATTCTTCTATCTTAATTTCTGAAGATAATCCACAATAACGAAATGTTGTTATAAGACTAGCCCGTTCTCTTCCCTTTCCCGATGAAGTAAGAGTAACCTTCGATGGGATACTAAAGATATGACTCGTTGAGAGGAAAGGTTTCGTCATGAGGGGAGTAATAATTCAGTGATATAAGTTGGTTATGAATATCTAATTTCAACCAGCTGGTAGTAGGCATAAAGGATTTAGAAGTTTAATTTTAAAGAACTGGAGAAGAACGACTAAATGCGCATGTAACCAGGAGTTTTCTGCCTTGAGGTTAAGCCTTCGTTTACAAGTTGAAAGAACAAACAAGCAGAAATCTGCATTTCGTAGGAGCCATTCTTCATGAGGATGCTGCCAAATGCATAGGTCTTTTAATTGACTCAAAACGCGAAAAAGAAACAGGAAATAAAATCGTTGGTAGTCATATATAGTTGCATTTCCTTCATACGTCTCCAAATTACTCCCAGCGCTGAATATCGGATTTTGAAGAGTATTTTTAACGCAACCTACATCAGGAACGACAAAATAAGTTAAAATTCTACGAAAGAACCATTGTTTGACATTTTCCTAAGGTTCTAGGTAGGTTGCATGGAATTTTTCCTTGAATTCTTTTGTGTTTGTGTGCCGCATCAACTACTGTTTTAATTTCCTTCCTTCTCAAAAACTGAATCCAACGTCTTTCCTGCTATTTGAAATCAATTCTAACTTGAGGTAAATACCGCCGAATATTATTTACTAATTGTTCCGCTAAGAAAACTTATTTTGACTTTTTAGAAGAGAACCTATATATATGATTCAACTAACCTTTCAACTTATGCTAATCTAACAATCTTAGGATATAAGAGCGCGCATTCTATCTTATTTATATATACTAAACGGTCTTGCATTGTAAGTAAACTAAAGAATCAAATTGGCCTCATTAATAAATATACACATAACAATGATAGCATTGTTATGTGTATCAAATAAGCGTACCATAGGCAGAATTGGCTAAAAGTAATTACGTGATGTTGTTGGAATCACTCGATAGAGATGAAAAAATACATAAACAAACTATTACAATTTTTCTTCAAGAAATCAGCAATTTCCTCATAATCAAAATATTGCGTATATCATGAAGAGGAATACTTATACAAACTTTAGATAAAATGTAAATAAGATTTTTATATAGATTTTGTCATTGCAACCTTGTCCTGCTGTACAAATTGTTTCATAAAGTTTTAAACTGTTATCCCTTATAAATACAATTGCAGTACATACCTGTGATTGTTATCATTAATGATTATCATGATCAATGGTACATGAGTTCATACCACCACCACCACTTCAGCCATTGAAGAAGACCGAACGAACCACTGCCTGGCCTGGAAATGACTGGCTGGGGAGCGATTTAAGATTTCGAAATCTTTTAAAGACTTTTCGGTCCTTCTCTTTGAAGGGACAGAAGAAAAATAGTCTCCGAACTAATGACATTCAAACGTTTTCTCTTGCATAAAGTGGGGTTAGCAGTTCAATCCCAAATATGTGTACTTCCATACAACAATTGGAGAGTACTCCTTCACATGCAAGGTGTGTAACACTCGTCAGTACCTCAGGAAGTGTATTAGTTTTTATGATGCCATTGATTCTTCTTTAAATACCGAGTTTTGTGATAAAAAGTAACTTTTTTGTTTATTTGTTTGTTTGTTGGCCATAGCTGTTTGTAATAGTTTGGAAAATAGAATCGTTATTCTATTTTTTTTTCAGACGTATTCTCCAATTATGCAAGTATTGTCGAATGTGGTCTAGATACAGATATGAGTGAGATAGAACTACACTAAAGTTGGAAACTGGAAATAGTTTTCCTAACCACATTTCCACATGAAACCAAGGCCAGAGGGTTAAAATATATAGACCAGCTCTGCTGTTTCTGATCGGTCTTAATGCTGATGAATACGTTAACACATACCTTGCATTTATGGCTTGTTTTAGGCATTCAGGTCAGACTTTCTCCAAGGTGATTTTCCATTGCCAGTCCAATTATGTGATAGAATATCCCCTGTGTAACATAAAAGGTTCCATAGTTCTTGACGAGAGTATTTCCTGAAACTCGTAGTAATTGTTTTAGTTAGTTATACATACCCCTCGAACATTAGCCTAGAGATGATGTAAGGACGATTATAAATGGCAAGAAACAAAATAAAAAAAGGCCAAGCTATTGGGAAGAGCTTTTTGAATTTGCCGCGCATGTAGAGATGAAAAATGTCTATAGATACGTGTGTACTCAAATATACCAGAATTTGTGGATAACGGAAAGTAGACATTAAAATAACTCGTATAGGATGTATAAGACTTGTTCAACCAGAGTATGAATCGTCACTACGTGAAAAAGCCTCACATGGCGTCAAAGAACGAAAGATTTGCCTCTTTCCAGCTTAGGTGGAACAATTGCTCGGTCAACCAGGAAACGGATAATTTCATCTGCCACCATCGACGACTTCTACCCGTGACCTAAGAACCAGGCTTAGATTATTACCCTATAGGGAGTGTTACATTAATTGAATATGGGACGTTTCATTAATAGTATTCTTACCTTAGGCAGAAAACATCACAGATACTAAATCGGATACCATATATATACTGTATATATATATATATATATATAGTATAGATATATATATATATATATATATATATATATATATATGTATATATATATATATATATATATATATATATATCTATTATATATATATATATCCCCTTAGTAGCTCTGGAAACAATTATTAATTTTCTAAAGTGATTGGAGATGAACTCCATGCATTTCTACCTCCACAGTCGCTAACAACCAGAAGCTTAATTACTTCCCATTATATAAAAAAAAATGGATACAACGTGATTTGATAGAACTTACTTGAAATGTTCTGGCTAATTTAACTAATTCAGGTGTCGAATTAGCTGGTGAGAAGAATGTCCTAGTCAGAAATTTATGAGCTTATATATATATATATATATATATATATATATATATATATATATATATATATATACATATATACATATCTATATATATATATATATATATATATATATATATATTATATATATATATATATATATTTATATATATATA
>NC_087207.1:42926474-42938974 GCF_015104395.2 Macrobrachium nipponense
CGGTGAAGCTTCACGCGTGATAAAGCTGCGCTCTTGAGCAAGAGATATGTAGGACGTATTTTTTTCCCGCCAAGTTTGGCTTGGTCATTTTGGGTAGATCTATATTACTATTCCGCGGCGGCCTAGACTATGGCAGTTGCAGTTTTTCTATGCAGTTTTACCTCCTGTATAAGAATTTTAAGTAATATTTATTCGGACGACTGTAAATAACCCCCAGGGGCTCGTACTAAACACGGCGATATACATTTGACGCCCCAATTCCTGGTGGGTTTCGTATTCGCGGGGACGAACGATGCTGAATGCTTATATTGAAATACCTCATTTTGTGGCATTTTTTTTTCATTTCCTTTAAATTTTTGTAGTAAATAAATTTTTCAATGTCATTAATTTATTTATTTACTTTTAAAATATTTGTTTACTTTTTTAAAATCTTTAATATATTTTTGTAATTAGTCATATATACACTTTATTTATTCTTGTAATAAATCTACTTGTTTGTATATACTGTTCTTGAACAGTGTGTATCTTATCCTCCATCCCTTTAGGGGCGGCGTCCCTAAAGGGGTGGAGGAGCCCCCATGTTCTGCATAGTAGGTCGTATGACCTACTATGCAGGTTCTTGGGTGGTTCATTTATTCAACAAGCCAACTAATCAAACTTTCTTTCAGGTGGCAAATTTAGACTTAATTCATTTCTAGTTTTCTTGTAAGTTCAGATAGTTATTAGGTGTTAAAAAGTGGTTGGCTGCCTCACACTCGGTTAAGTTTGCTGAAGCTCTTGAAGGTTTGAGGAAATTAAGAATATTAATGCCATTGAACGATACTATTCAACATTAAAACAAATTAAATTTTACATACACGTTTGACGTCTTTGTATGTCTTACTTTAGAATTTTAGCTTCCTGAAATTATTTTCATGTTTGTGGTTAGGTCAAGTCAGACAAGTCTTGGCAAGTATTCATATGGGCTTGATTCAAATTCTTAAGTGTGAAGTTGGCGTTAGACTTCATTGAATTTTCAGAGGATTCGAACTGTGTATTAAATTTCTCGAGACCAGAAAATTTCAAGTTATAGTGGTTATAGGAAGCGCCCTTAATGAACTGGTCATTTACGATAATAGGGCTTCCTTACCCAATAGCTAATCTCTTGAAAATCATCAGCCATGCATAATTTCCGCCATTACAGATTGTCCAGATTAAAGTTTGATTTTCTGCTGTTAGCAGATTGAATTAGTTTGTATTTTGTCAGTAACTCATAGCTAGGAACCTTAAGCTCCTATTAATGGACAGCACGAAAGAATTGTTTTTAGTTGGAAATATGGAAATATTAAATCTATGATTTTTTTGGCTTAGAATAATTGGAATATTGTTTAAGTGGGGTGTAGTCAATTTAAGTTTCAGGTATGTTGGTTAGTTTTGATACTATTAGGTTACTCTTAGCACAGGCTGTTTTTTATTCTGTTCGCCAATATTTTGTATGTAATTCTGAGTACTGGCAATGTTTGTTACTATTAGAATACAAGCAGTGAGTTTGTTACTATTAGAATGCAGGCAGTGAGTTTGTTACTATAGGAATACAGGCAATGAGTTTGTTACTATAGGAATACAGGCAATGAGTTTGTTACTATAGGAATACAGGCAATGAGTTTACTATAGGAATACAGGCAATGAGTTTGTTACTATAGGAATACAGGCAATGAGTTTTACTATAGGAATACAGGCAATGTGTTTGTTACTATACGAATACAGGCAATGATTTTACCATATGAACACTATTTAAACACCTCGGATAAAGTGATCTCCGGATCGATTTGTATGTTTCTCTTATTTCCATATTCTTGAGCGTTTGTATCTGCCGTTGTGCTGCTTTTGCCTGGCTGTTCCAACGTTTCCATGAGGTCGTCAACCGGCGCTTCAGCGGCTTAGAAGAGTCAACCACTATCAATATTTGTATTATCTTCGTGATTAATATTTTCGGTGACTTTTCCTGACATTCGTCAGCCCAAGAGCGATCGACCCTTAGTGTGAGACCCGCAGGGTTTTTTTTTTTTGGATTATTTCACCTCTGGTTTGCAGTATCCAAATTGCTTTATTGGACCGCCAGTTATTTACTCATCTGTAATCTAAATTGTTAATAAATTATTAAAGTTTGTATTTCTGGTGTGTTGTTAGGTGTAAGGAATTATCATATTTAGCTAGGTTTAAAGATTCCTTGTCTTTGTACTCTTTCCTGTCGCGAGTTTAATTTTTCTCCATAGCCTTCTATAGCTTAATCTCCTCCTGCTAGTAAGATTGTTATCTAGGAATTTGGGTTTATTGATTGTAAGGTGTGGGGTCCTTTCCTTTAAAGTGATTATATAATTTTGGTACCTTTCCTTTAAAGTGATTATATAATTTTGGTACCTTTCCTTTAAAGTGATTATATAATTTTGGTACCTTTCCTTTAAAGTGATTATATAATTTTGGTACCCATTTGTGTATAAATATAGTTATTTGCGGCTAGATAAATGGTGTTTTTGTCCACAATGTTAGTGTTTTTCATTTTTGCTGTTGCTAGGGCTATCACTCCACTAATATAAGAGTGGATTGTTTTAAGGTGGATCTTTAGAAAGAACTAGTAACAGAATTCGTTAGTTACCCAATCAACAAAAGCAATGAATTTATTTCTTTATGAACACAAGGTTTTGTTCAGTGAACACAAGGAGTGAGTTTTACCCCTTTGCACACAAAATTAGTTATACTGCGAAAACAGAAATTTTACTGTTTCTCAATGAATACAGGCAATGAGTTTGAGTTTGTCCTGTGAACACAAGCAGTGAGTGTTGCACTGTACACAAGCAATGAGTTTATTAAAGTTACTCTTGAACACTGGCAATGAGTTTGTAATGTTACTCATGAACAATGGCAATAGTTTTGTGATGCCAGCCATGAAGTTGGGTTATATTCCATGAGCCCCATGAACTCGTGAGGAAATGTACAATCGGTGCAATGATTATGACACTGTTCATGATCACAGAGGCACTCGTAATCTCCTTGAATAAGGGCAGTGCTCTGTGGGACTGGTCATAACATAAGCGGGAACTGTGATGCTTCCTTGAACAGTGCGTTCCAGAACTGTTCGTTAACACAGGCAGTGAGTTTGGAATGCTATCCCTAATCAAAGCATGAGCTTCCAATGGTATGTCACAAGAAGGCTTTGAATATGGGAAATACTCATTAACATACAGATAATGAGGTTGAGAAGACATGAGTTGGATACAGTTGTTGGTACCCATTAATTTAGCGAAAGCGATGCTGTAATGAACGTCAGTGTTCACAAGTTATCCTCGGCAATCGGGTGTTTGATCGTATTTGCTGTATAGCACCTACAATATTAAAAATGTCACCAGGCAGTTAACGCATGTATGTACCAATATACAGTTTTAGATACAGTATACTAAGGTGAGAGCTGTTTTCTTTTTTTTAATAATTCGTGGCAAAACGGGTCTATGAAGTAATAAATCCCTCTAACAAGATCTCGCATTGAACAACTTTCTTTGCTTAATTTTGAAGTTTATCGGTTTCTTGAACTTGCCTGAATTCTTGAAAGGTGAAAGGTATCCTTTATAGGTTGTGGGTTTTCTAAATTTTGATTTTGACAAGTTTCAAAATAGTACATTTTTTTTGTATTATACTAATTTTTTATGAATGTTTAGGAATGGTTAGGAATTTTTATGAATGGTTTTCTACGTATAGTGAAAATTGCTTACTTTAGATGGCTTCAGAAGCAAAGTATCCTTGTAAGGTATAAATGTGTTGTTAAACAACCTTAATGCGTAATTATGGTATGAAATGTACGAGTAATCTTACTTTCTCCAGGTGGTTACTAGTTTTCAAGTGATTAATAACCTTTTTTTTTGGGTTTTTTAGGGTGGATTGATTTGGGGAAACTTAACTCAGGTTTTGTATAACTAATTATCTTTTAAAAGTATAACGGTATTCAATAATTTTTTTTTTTTTTTTTTTTTTTTTGCACCACGTACCTCTGGTATTTTGAATGTCAATAGTGTACCCCCTACACTTCGTATAAAGAAAGCAAAACGAAATCAGGAAAAAATAATTCCATTATGTATATTTGCAAGTACTGTGCTGAAGGGAAGTAAGTGCATAACACTCTTGACATAAGTATTTTTGTAAACGCAAAGACTTCCATAAAAAATAGAGCAAATCTTTATTACCCGTTTCTATGCAGTAAATTTTCAAGGTTGTTGCTGAGTTGCAAAATCACGATAATTATTATTACATCGGCAGCAAAATGAGTTAATGAGATTGCTGAAACTGTTTTTCATCAACTAGACTAGTGAGCCGAGGAGCAGTTTTTGCTAAAGCACATCGAAGGCCGGCTCCCACGTTCATTCGAGAACTTGGTTTCGATTTTATGACAAGCTGGAAAACCTAGTTTCACATATGATTTAGATATTTCACAACAGAACCTGACTAAATACTTTCTCATGGTTCACAATCGCTGGGGCCAGTCATAAGTTCACAAAACTCCTCCTTAATAGCATCATTAACAAAAGCAACATCTGCATGGAAAGGGTTTCTAATTAGCTTTGTTTGCTTCAGACACATTCAAGTATGTCTTTTCATTTGGCAGTAAGGAAAGGCAATCCAATCTTATAAGCTTACATTCTGGACTACATGTAGTAGAGGTGTCCTGCCTGTCAGCAAGTGGGCGGTCAGGCCCCTAACCCTAATAACCTTGTGGCGGGCGCATACCCCCTGACAGACCCTTGGCGGGGTATGCGTACCCAAGGTTGAAAACCCCTGAAGTAAAACATAGCATACCTATTTCAAGAATATTAGAGTTAACGCTCTCTGTGCGGAGTTTCGAATAACTGCAGTAAGAACATTTTCTACTACCGTTGTTTTTCTGAAACAGTTCACATCTTGCTGGATGAACCATAAATCAAGAAAATGTTCAAACGTGGGGCGGATTTCAGTGTTGGGCTGATATTTATAGGGATCCAAGATGTCGACAAGATAGATGTAGACTTCTATTCATATCATTTCTAAATCTTCCATCTTTCATTAAAATCCTGATTCATATCATTTCTAAATCTTCCATCTTTCATTAAAATCCTGATAAGTTTGTTAGTTAGGTTCCTTGCATATTCTGCATTCCCTACCATTTGCCTGTGTATAATAATTGGTTTTTATTAATCAATAATGAGTCTTAAGTTTTCAGTTCTTGACTACATCCTCGTCATTCATAGGGAAAACAAGTATGTGGAATTTGGTACATCATTCATATAATTGCAGTTGTTGAAGGTAAAAATTACTGTAGCAATATACCAGACTGTTTAATACTAATTACGTGCGAGTGAATGCACATGTGAAAGGCATATCTCACATTTTAAACGTTGAAAATTCCATTTGTTCAACACTATTAGTGGAAATGTGTTTTAGGTATTGGTTGTGAAGACTCAAATGCCTTGGCTAATGTGTGGGACACCGAGCTGAAATCTGACTCCATACTATTAAATAAATGTACTGTACCAAGAGCTCCGTTAAATGTATTGGGAGCAAAAAGAATACGTAAATTAAGTAATTTTACTGCTTTAGATGACTGTGTAATTAAAAGGTTAAACTATCAAATTTCTTTAATGGAGTTGGTACAAAGAAATTATTAACATTTATTAGTACGAAAATATGACAATGTCATAGGCAAATGTCTTAAGCTATGTGGCTAAATACAGGATTTAACGCTGGGGAAAAGAATGTTAAGTAAAAAAAAAAAATGAAATATTGAAGTCAAGGTACATGGTTAAATATGGGATTTAACGCAGATGAAAACATTTTTAAGTTATAAGATTCAAAATTTTTTAACTGAAATTAAAATCTTGTTTAAAAGTATTGCGAGACGTTTATAATGGGTGGGGGTGAGGGGGCGGGGGTCTGGAGGTCGGCTGGGAAACAAATCTGGTTGACGACATAAAGCTCTAAGATGCAAAGTTTCTTTTACCTAAAACATTCCGTTTGATAGGTCTCTTCGATTCTGAATAACCTCATAGGTCCCAGTGCTTTTTGCCTGAGTTTCCTATTCCATTCAATTTAATATGACACAGTGTAGAGTAATGACTGGGTAATGGCCCTTTATTTTCACAACCATCCATAGCAGTGCCGTCAGTGCACCTCAGTCGGCACCTATCGTTTGTCCATTTACACTTGAAGGGTTGAAACAGCTCTGGCCTGGAAGTATCCTTCAATTTTCTCACCCAGACTACATCCAGATATCCCGCTGTTAGTATCAGTATACTATTATCCTTCTTTGTATCACCATTGGAGTCTAAGTACACATACTTTTTATTATAAAAAGTTTTATATTCGGTCCACATATACCTAAGTGAACGTTTTGAAGATAAATACGTATCGCTTTAATTTCTTTACATATCGCTTTAATTTCTTTACAGAAGTGGAAAAAAATATGTAAAGGATAATTCCTCACACCTCTCACATAAATTCTTTTATTTTCAAAATATGTAATCCATTACGTTAGTCGCCAGAACCCCATGTAATAGTTTTATAAATAAAAACTTACTACTGGACAGAACCAAGGTTTTTCGCCAGTGGTCTAGTGCAGTATACATCTCTTTACTGCTATGTTCGGGAAATTTTGGTGTGTGCGTAATTTTCTAACGCCCGACATTGCGACTGAATAATAAACATTTGAAGTTTAAGACATCTTCAAAAACTTCATATCCAGTAAACAACTCAATCTGTCACTCATATATATATAAATATATATATATATGTATATATATATAATATATATATATATATATATATATATATATATATATATATATATATATATATATATATATATATATATATATATATATATATATATATATGTGTGTGTGGTGTGTGTGTGTGTGTGTGTGTGTGTGTTACAGGGAATGTGTGTAATTAGGTACCTCATGAAATCCCTGAAAATTTCCGTTAAGTTCATGAAGCCACTGCAACTATCAGTAATTACATGTAAGCGATAGAATATTAGGGGATTTCGTGTAAATGCTGTAAAATCTGTCTAAGGATATCATAAAATAGCTATGGTGTTAAAGAACCTTTATTCAAAAAGCAACACTGTATTAATTTATTAAGCGATATTTTAAACAGTAAGTATAATTGCAACACTAAGTATAACTGATATTTTAAACACAATGTGTTGGAAATTTGCGTAATATGATATATACTACATATGTAATAAATACATTTTAGAATTACATAATCTGTAAATAAAAACCCATGACCTGAGGTCATTGGCATTAGGAGGGTCCTACGTGACCAAGGCAGATCTAGATTACGCTATGCGATGTCTGCAGTAGCCTGATTTAGGTTTGTTTGATATGTCAGCTTGTTGTACATTATCTATCTTTTTCAACACGCCTTCCATGGGAAGCGGTTGACCTGTTAACCTACGCCGGAAACTTGTAACTTCCGAGCCGGCGGACTACGTATGTTTTTATGTGAATCGCTGAGATAGCTAATGTTTCGCTATCAACGTGATGCTCTAAGAAGCCAGTTCATTTCCAGCGATCAAACATATCGGTCTCCCGACCGAACTGTCTCTCTTATTATGGAGTTACAGAATAAAGTTGTTGTACCTTTTTTCAACTTATCCGTTTGAATCATCTCCTTTAGTTTAAGAAGAACCACTTTACTAAGATATCACATAGGAGACGGAAGGAACCAGAAATACTTACGAATGACAGTCTTAAGGAAAAACAAAGAGTCTTTCGCAAAAGCGAAGAGACTAATATTTGGTGGCAGCTTTTGACGAAGAATAAGATAAACAAGACCCATATCAGACGACCGAAGAACTGCAATAACCAACTTCCACCTACAAAATCAATACTAAACAGAGGAAACGGGATCTTCAATCAACGCAACATTTTATGAAGACGAAGATATGTCCTTCATCGAGAAGAATACAAGCATCAACATCGACGTTTGAGTGACTGTTGTCACATATCTCCGAGAATCAACACCGGACGAGAGCAGCATCGAACATCAACAGAAAGAAGAAAACACATAAAGAAAACAGCGCGCGATCACTAGCAAGGACGCAAATAGTAGGCCAAGAGGAAGCAACGCGAGGAACGTGGCTGGGACGTCATCAATCTTGGACTTCTTCATGCAACGTGAGCCAGAGAGGAGACCCACGACTTCCGACGCGAAGACGACAGGAAACTGTGACGTCATCCCATGTCAACAATCCTTCAGCATATAATCCAGAGCTAAGTACAATTTTATCTATTCAGGTTTTTCCTCAGTGAAGTGTTGTTCATCAGGAGTCGATCGTCCAGTATTCTGGGGGTGAGTTGTTCGCCATCTTAATCTTCATTCATTACAGAATCAATCTTCAACTACGAGTTCTCGCTCGCAGATTATTTTTTTTTCTTCTCGTTGTTGCTAATCGTTTATTGCAGGAATTCTCCGTATAATATTTTTATCAAATTATTCTGTATTTCTGTATCTTTTGGGGATTTTCCTATTACTATAACACATTTATACAGTATATTGCATATGCGTTTACATAGTGGTCGAATGTACTCTTATAGATTTTATTTTGATAGGACCGCAAGGATCGAAGTGATAAGAAAAAGAAAAAGTAAAATGTGAACATGGCAACTACTCCGGCTTGGCCAACCCGATGTGGTGACTCTCGTGAGCGCGAGGTCAGCAATTGTCCCTTTTCAAGGTCGGGTCAATGGGTTCCTGCCTCAAAATGTTGAGGCATGGATCTCATCTGTAGACGCTCATTTAAATGCAAAAAGCATCACAGACCCAGCTGTACAATTACAGGAAGCCAAAAGCTTCATAGACTTTGCTAAAGGAGACGCAAGTGCATATCTAAGGGGTGTTTCTTTCCAAGAGGCGACTACATGGGACGAGTTCAAAATCAGATTACGTGCCGTGTATGGGGGTGAAGAGGCTTTAGATGTAGTATTGGCATTGAGAAATATCCTTAACCAAGCCTCCATGACTCAGCTTAATGTTGTCGAGCGGGCGGCGCTAATTGCCGACCGGCTAAATGAATATCAAGTTAGTTTAAGTAACTCCGGGTGGGTTATGAGTGCCAGAATCGCCGTGAAAGATTTTATCCGTCTAATTTACCTTACGAGCATTACCGCAATGTTGCCTGAAGCTTTAGTGCGGTGTTTTGACAAAAAATTGCAGCCCAGCAGTACGGAATTAGATGAGTATAAACAAATAAAAAAACACATGTCTAAATGTACCGACCTAGATCCTTCGCTCACTCAAGTTTTTGCAAAAAATGAGAATAAGCCACAACAAGTAAACGTGGTACATAATAATAATCAAGTTGCAGGGATGGTTTGTTATAACTGTAAACGACCAGGTCACATGATTTCAGACTGTCGGACACGTTTTTGTTCAATACATAATAGTTCCACTCATTCAAATAATCGTTGCTACTCGCGGAATCAACAGCAGAATCCTACAAACATGCAACCAGTTGCCAGTGCAAATAAAAAGAAGGGTCCTCAGTACTATAAAAAGAAACAAGCAAACGGCAATGCTGCTCAACAGCAGAAACAAACAAATCGTGCTTCAGGTACCTCTGTTCCTGGGCCGTCTAGCCAGAACTTGCAAGGGCAAGCGAATTTTCAAGGTGTGCTAAACAAAGCAAATACCACGTAGTTCGCTCCAAGGGGGGAGAGGACGTTGTTGGGTCATCAATATCAACATCTTTTGTATCAAATAATCAGTTTAATCATTTATCAGATCATTGTGAGGCAATCGATTTCCTATGAAACACACGGCCGAATCCAAAAAATCTGTGCAGGTTCCCGTAGATTTGCAACAAATTCATGCAATTATTAGTCAAGACGAGTTACGACCAACCTTACATGCAGTAAATTTGGAACATAGGTCATTTTACTTTGTTCTTTGATTCTGGTAGTCCACGTAATATCATGGATTTAAGGACTCATCATTTACTCTTTTCAAACTTCTCTATAGAGAAGTCCGAATAAGACTCTCAGGCATAGGAAATAATGAATTAAATGTGATAGGAGTACTCATGTTCAGTACAAGGTCGGTAAGCGCACGTTTTCCGATACCTTTATCGTTGTACAAAACATTAATATGTATCCCGCAGTAATTATCGGATACCCGTCTATGGGCACTCAAAATATTTACCTTAGCACCTGCAAAACACGGCGTGTATATCAAAGGAAAATTCTATAAGTCTTCTAATACCTAAAATCAGTTTTAGATAATAAAGAGACAGACAGAGTAGTCACTTATATTGAAGAACCAATCACTTGTCTCATGAACCAAGAAATAATACATGCGACCCAACAGAACTCCCTCTCGCTCGCGAACTCGCCGTAATATCAGCTTGCACGCAAACTCTCGAGCCGAACGTAACTTCGAACATATTAGTGCGTGTAAAGAAACCTTGCCAGATCTGAAATGTTAATCCTTTCCGAAACTCTGAAACACACGGATTATCCGTCACACAAGCCATTTATACAGTCGGCTCACAACAACAATGTCACATCGAAGTCTGTAATCATTTGAATACCACTTTAGTAATCCACAAAAATCAACATATCTTGGATGCGGAAGTTTATAAACATCGCATTCTTACCGTAGCTGAGATAAATCACGCTCAATCAGTTGCGGATGAATCCCTTTTGCAATCTATAACGAACAAAATCAATAAGGACATTCAAGAAGAAGAAATTCAGCAAATTTTTTAATCTTTAACTGAATATCATGATGTTTTTTTCCACTACGGATGGAACCTTAGGAAAAACGGATGTCATCGAGCATCAAATAAGGCTCAAGGACAAACAGAAAGTAATCTATGTACCTTCGTACCGACTTCCTATGAAATTTCAGAATGAGATAACTGAGGAAGTAGGTAAAATGCTAAAAGAAGGAGTCATTAGGAAATCAAACAGCCCTTATAATTTTCCGTTAATAGTAGTACCTAAAAAAGGAAAAGGAATATATAAAGTATAAGCAGCAGAATTATATCATCAAAGATAATATCCTGTGTAGATCCGTGACGAGGAAAACCCGCAACACACCACAGTTGAATAACAACCAGGTGGTGGTACCTATCTCACTCATACCCACTGTCTTAAAATGGTTGCATGAAAATCCACTGCATGGACACCCGGGTTATTCCCTAATGTCACAGAAAGCCAAATCCTTATTTTATTGGCATACGATGCTTACAGATATAAAAAAAGCACATAGCAAATTGTCGCACTTGTCAAGAATACAAAGGGCACACGAAGACACCTGTCAGCCTAGGGGCTTACCCCGTGCCAAATCAACCCTTTGAAAGAGTACACTTAGATTTATTAACAGGATTTTACGAGTCAGACAGAGGAAATAAGCACCTCCTAGTAATCATAGATGCTTTGACTCGATATACAGAACTGATAGCGCTTAAAACAAAAACTGCAGTCGAGTGCGCTAGAAAGTTTTACGAGTGCTACATTTGTAAACATGGAATTCCACACACCATTATATCAGACTCGGGGGGGGGCGGGGAGTTCAAATAATCATTTCCTTAACTCCTTGTGCGAATTCCTTTGCATAAAGAAAATCAATACCATGATCTATCACCCAGAGTCTAATGGGCTAGTGGAAAGGGCAAATCGTAAGGTTTTAAACATTTTAAGGGTCACCTTAGGGGGGGGGGCAGACCCCAACTGGGACATTGCCATACCTGCGGTACTAAGCACACTTAATCACTCGTATCATGTGTCTATTAAAATGACACCGCACGAGGCACTGTACGGTATCCCAGCTAGAACACCTTTCCATGTATTAACGCCTACAACTAATTTATCAAATCCTCTAAAGGATGTTATGGATGCAAGCATAAGTCGATATATACTTCGTAAGAATCTAGAAGAAGCACAAATTATCATGAAAAGGAATCATGATAAAATAGCTAAGCCAACTAGAACATATGCCGTGGGCGATCAGGTATACATACAAGTATACGTACGTAAAGGTTTAAATTATAAACTGACACCTAAGTTTGAAGGCCCGTTTAACATTTTAGAAATATTAACGGCCAATAGATTTAGGGTTCAAAATGTATCCAAACCATGTGAGAATAGTTCCATTGGCACATATCAGAATCTAAAGAAAGGTAGATGGAGTGAGGGAAAAAATGGTTGTATTTATGAAACTTGTATAATAATTTATATATATATATATATATATATATATATATATATATATATATATATATATATATATATATATATATATATATATATATATATATATATATATATCATATTTGTATGTAAACCTATTCTTTTACACGAGTTATTACATATATTTTACTCATTGCAGGTTTTCAAAAATGAATCTGTTATTGTTAGGAGTGATATTGTGTGTTCAGACATCTTTGTTGTATGGAAAGAGCGCTAAGACGAAAGAAATAGAATTTAATCATG
>NC_087207.1:42943974-42961474 GCF_015104395.2 Macrobrachium nipponense
CATGACGGGCTGACCCTTCAGCACTTAACCCAGGCTCATCCGGTACTTAGAGTTTTACTAAGTTTATTCGTCACTTCCTGTTTCTGTCATTCCTACTTACCGAGAGCTCTTATTCTGGTTATACTCTCTCCTTTGATTAAAGATAAAAATGCGGACCACAGTGACATTTCCAATTATAGGCCGATTGCTCTAGCCACTGTTATCTCAAAAGTTTTGGAAGCGATTATATTGGAGAGATGCAAAAAGCACTTATTGACAAGTGACAACCAGTTCGCTTACAAATCCAATCATGGAACGGAAATGCCAGTTCATATTCTTAAACACGTAACCGAGGAGTATAATGCTCGTAAAACACCTGTATTTGCTTGTTTCATGGATATGTCTAAAGCCTTTGATAAAGTGTCTCATAAGATGTTGTTTGAAGTACTGTCAGAAAGAAATGTTCCTTGCTATATTATTAAACTGCTCGGTGAGTGGTATAAAAATCAGCAAATGATTGTACAAATGGGGCCATGTATTTTCGAGTGAATTTTCCACTTCATGTGGAGTGAGACAGGGAAGTTTACTTTCACCTTACCTGTTCAATGTATATATGGATGACCTCTCACATAGGCTGAGTCAAATTAAAGTGGGATGTTATTTAAACAACATGATTTTAAATCATTTGTTGTACGCTGATGATATTGTTTTATTTGCTCCTTCAGTAAGTGGGTTGCAGCAGCTTATAAACATTTGTTGTGATTTTATGTCTGACAGACTTCTATTGTTAAACGTAAGGAAGACCAAATGTATAATTTTTTCTAAGAGTAAGATCTGCCCAAGTAATATATCACTATTGTTGTTAACTATGCACATATAGATTTTGTACAGGAAATAAAGTACCTAGGATATTATCTTACTGCTCAAAATTCGGACGACGCCCATGTAGAATATTTGAATAGAGGTCTATGTGCAAGGGGCAATATGATTTCAAGGAACTTTTTTAAATGTAGCGAAGATGTCAAGAAAATGCTTTTTCAGAGCTTTTGTACAAGTTTTTATGGCATATCTTTGGTTGTCAGAGCGAAACAACGAACTATGAATAAGCTGAGAGTTTGTTACAACGATAGCCTACGAAGACTCTTGGGCATTCCGAGGCATGCAAGCGCATCTGCTCTTTTTGTGGCTTTTGGTCAGCCATCTTTTCAAGAACTGAGACGCAAAACCATAACAAGCTACTTGCAAAGGCTGAAGAATTCCGAAAACTGTATTATGAAGAGGGTTGCCCACCCAGTTTACTTGCATAATTCAATTATTTTCAAACACTGGAAAAGCCTCATTTATACTTAGTGCATTTGGTGCGCTCTTTATGCAATAATATTAAGTATTTCAGGTTGTTTTGGTTTGGGGGGTCTGATGCTACATATGTGTGTGCCCTTTTAGTGGGAAGAATCATTTAGTTTCATTATCCGCATCTCATTCATATCATAATTTTCCACCTCTCTTTCATAATCATTTCTCATACTTATTTTAAATTTTGTCCTCTTGGAGTGTGGAGACCTTTTTATATAATTTGTGTGTGTATATTGTATGTATTTTTCTATGGCCTTTTTATGTCCGAAATAAAGCATTTGAATTTGAATTTGAATTTGAATATATATATATATATATATTATATAAATTCTTACGAACCTAGATAACATTGTGACCTGCTTTGGATCTCCTCGTCTGTTATTTTTTTTTCTGGCAGGATTTTCTCCTCGTTTTTGCTGACATCTCATAAGCAATTTCTTTCAGTGACAGAATATCATGGACGGAGGAGAAAGAGTCTAGGATTACAGAGAAAGAGGAAATGAGCGGAAGGCGCGGCAGTAACGGGATGTAAAGAAGGCGGGGAGGTTGGGGGCAGAGGATGAGAATTTCTGAAGACTTTTGCCTATTTTGTTGCCCTAGGACTTTCCAAATATAAAATACCAGTAATGTTTTGCTGTTTAATAAAAAATATCGAAAAGAATTTCAAAACAGTGTTTTAGGGTTCCAATAGCCTTGCAATGCAAGTTATTAGACGCAACCAAAAGAAGAATGTCGGCTGATGCATTTTCTTGATGAAAGGATGCCTTATATGATTAGCCAACAGGAACTGATTTGGAGTATTGTGGCCCCTTGATAATCGCGTGTTATGCCTCCTTGACCGATTTCCTCTTTAATGGAGTGATGGGCAAAGTCTAGGAAAGACCAAAATGTATGTGTAAGTTTGAGAGGTAAAAAACGACGACAGCCGTGAGTCCTTATGAATTTGAAAAGGAAACTGGGGTGTAAGGTTCCTTTCTGTGCATACAGATGATAGCAACGATTTCATTGGAATTAGAAAAATAATTAATTTGCAGATTCAGTGATACTGCGGATTTACCCCTCGTTACCTTATCATATGACAACTTGATGTTATTTGTTTGAATGATGATGGTGGACTGCAGAATCTTTCGCTTGTAAGGAAAGCTGCTGTTAAAAAACATCAACTTCATTCCAACTAGTACTGTACCTTAGTCTTTTGCATAAACGAAAATTATTATCCCTTTGGTCTATATCTTTCCGCTGACTCGTGTTCAGTGGATCTTCTGGTCTCACATAAATTTAATTACAATTCTTGAATTCTACTTTGCTAGTACGAAATCAGCTTATTATTTGAGTATACATAACTTGGCAAGATCCCAATAGATAGTAAACACAAAAATGCTATTCAATTTGAGATGCTCTACAACCATATTTTCAGCCTTTAGGATTATAATTTTATGGATTGTTTTTTTTTTTTTTTTTTTTTTTTTTTTTGTCGTTTGATGCCGTAAATTTTATTCACTTTACTGATGGCTTTCGTGACAATATATCTTGCCATAGTAATTGGGTCAGAGGCTGATGAATTACCGCCATTCCTTTTGCGAAGTGCCTATGAATGCATGCTTTCCTACCCTTAACAAAAAGATTGCAAGCAAGCGATCTCTAGAACAAGATATAATGGCGACTTTGGATCCGGATATACATAACAGAATAACAGGGAGTGTTAGCCTCTTGTTGAAGGCAAAGGTGAATTTTCACTTCTTTTTATGGTCAATATGTCTGGAAAAGGTAATCTAGGGTCTTTTCCCCATACATTTCTCAATATAATGGCTGAGTCTACCCCATTAATTCGGTTTATAACGTCATTAATCTCCCCACAGCTTTTGTCCCGGGGCGTGAAGATGTCATCAGCGCATCTAAGCCAGATCCCAACAAGGTTTAATGGGCGGAAAATCTTTTTCAAAATATCGCGGGTGAAGTTTCTCTGATAATGGGGAAAGGGGCTGCCCAAACCTTGAACGAATTCTTTCGCAGTAAACCTGCCCTTGAAAGAGATAAGATTACTGGCTACGTAAGGATTCATGATCTAATTATCAGTTTTTTTTCAGTACTAGGAAAGAGAATTACCTTCGTATAGTTTCAAATTCTTACTCTGAAACGATTATCGATGGTCAATGGAAGGGAAATATCGTGGAAAATGTAAGACTGGCGAAGGAGGGATATTATGAATAATAAAATGGGCAAGTTCCGGTGTTCAGATATGAAATATTAAACTTTATTGACGATCGGGTTTTGCCAGCAGTTGCGGGTCATTGCCATACTCATTTGCCGAAATTAAAATGATGAATTGTATCATTACCTTAACGAGTCATCTGCAGATGTATTAAAAAGGAATCTGAAAATAAAAAAAAAGCATGAAAAGGAAAAAGATTGGAAGGTTTTAGTTGGGAAGACCTGATGAAGCAGAGTAAATCCGGCAGGTTGCTTGGAGACTGGGCTTTGCCAGAAAGAAAAATAGTAAGAGATTTTCCATTTCTTTAAAAACGCAGAGTGCCCGCTGCAACTTAAAGTGTTCAGATTTCATGAGCTCAGATTTTGAAGGTATAGAGATGAAAAATGTTTATATGTTTTGCTGTGTGAAAGGTCGTCTCTCTCTCTCTCTCTCTCTCTCTCTCTCTCTCTCTCTCTCTCTCTCTCTCTCTCTCTCTCTCTCTCATTACACTAAAGCCTCTAAACATCTAGCTACTTATCCAGCAATTATATAAAAACGACCTGAGGTCCTGTTTCTTGGTGCAGAAGAGCGAAGAAAAAGTCTCCAGTGAAAAGGAGAAAGAGGGACCCGATTGAAATTGCTGCAGGGAGAGAGAGTATCACGGACCTTCAAAGAAAATGAGTGGCCAGGAGGGAAAATGGGAATGGGAAGGGGGACCGAGGAACAACTGCTGAAAATCTAACCGTGGAAGAAACGCGTAGAGAATTGTAAATGAAGATCATGAATATGGATGGAAAGCAGAACATGAAACAAAAGCAGAACAAAACTGGATTTATTCACCGGAAAAATGATACCTTATCAACAAGAAGCGAATGTTTCCGAAACTCGAGCGTAAATATCAGTGTGGAACAATCATATAAATCTCAGGAAAAATATAAGCAGACAAAATATAGATAACTGACAAATAAAAAGGAATCAAATTGAAAAACCAAATGATTGCTCATAGTAGGGCCAGCCAAGAATATCCATGAATGAATGAGTGGATATCGTATAGCTGGTGTATCGGTCATTAGCCAGAGCCAACGTCGTTCGTGGATTAATTTTGGGCAAATCAAGATAATGATGCTACTGCATCACGAGAGAATCCTACTGAGTTTCCCCTGGAGACGAACACTACTAAAGTTATCTATTAATACTCAGCGAATTGTTAGAAAAGTTTCAATTTCATTGAAACTGGTTTCATTATCTTTCATCAATCAAACGGTCTTCATTCTTAATCACGAACGAGCAAGAATGACCCAACTGGTAAACTGAGAACTGAAAATGAACATTCTACTTCATTATAGAATTTTCTTTGCTGCTATTCTATGCAAGCATTTCTTCGGTAATACCTTCATTCTTATCTTTCACAGTCCGGCTGGAATTAATAATCAGATCACACAAAAAGATGCTAATTTTACAGGTAAAAGAGATAATGAGCTACAAAACGTTCATTAATCTTCATGAGAGGAACTACATAACTTTTATTATATTCCTTTGCTCTCTCTCTCTCTCTCTCTCTCTCTCTCTCTCTCTCTCTCTCTCTCTCTCTCTCTCTCTCTCTCTCTCTTCCTGTCGTGCTCTATTACACTTTGAAATAATTTATTTTGGTATCAAAATCGTACGAATTAGTTACTCTTTCCACCTGTGGACCTCAAGAGATATAAAATCCTGAGAACCCTTTCCGATCTGTCGGGCTCAAAGAGGATTTCGGATTGTTCTCTATTTATACTTTCAAGTCCATGAATTCTTGTGTTCCTTATTGCATTTTCAGGATGAAAAAAAAAAAAAACCTTTGATTTTCTGGAACGATGAACGCCAATAATAGGGAGTAGAATTTTAAGGACCAACAGTTTGTCATAGTTTTTAATATATATATATATTTATATATATTATTATATTCTATATATACTATATATATATATATATATATATATACTATATATATATATATCTGTATACATAAATATATCTATATATCTATAATAAATATAGATATACGTATATATATATATATATCTATATTATATATATTATATATATATATATATATATTATATATTATATATATATATATATATATAATTCTATATAATATATATATATATATATATATATCATATATATATATATTATATATAATATATATATATATATCTATATATATATATATTATATATTGTCACGACCTTAATAACATTAACGTAAAGCAGGTTCTTTATAATTTGCGTAAAGCCGTTACATAAAAGAAACAATAGTATTTTGCACAACCTGAAGTACCTTTAACTACGAGTTATAGTTTGTAAACAATGATGGCAAAGGACAACGAGGGAGTATGATACGAAAATGTTAATATAAATATTTATTTATAAAAGAAGAAAAAAAAAATAATTGAATAATATTTGGACCGAGGTAAGTTTCAGGTCACTGCAGCGTAAACTTGATGTTCCGTTGTAACGAAGTGCTGTTAATTGCAGCTCTAAAAATGGAGGACAGTTTACTAAAACCAATACTTAACTCCTCGTAAAGTATCATCAACGGCGCTGCAGTTGCAGTAATAAATATGAGGGGACCAGGTGATAAATCTGAAGTTCCTTTAGAGGCTGTCCAAGGCTGATATCCTCTCGTGTGTTCGTAATGTGTCCGTCGCAGATTGACAAGTGTTGTAATCCTCCAAGATTGGTATCGAAAACTTTATAAAAACTCGATCATAGCTGCTCCTCGAAGACAAACATCCATGCATCAACAGCGGGAGAACGATCAAATGGGCGTGACAGTGGTATAAAGCGCTGAAGACTCAAAAGCAGGCAGGCGTTGATGTTGAATAAAGGGCGCTAACAGCTACACACCATTGCAGCGATTCCAAGGCTGAATCTACTGCTCTCAGTAGACAAGTACCTCTCAGAGGCAATCCCAACCTCTCTAGCGTAGCGGATCACTGACAGCAAACTTGGGCTTTCCCGAAAAAAAAGTCTCTTTGCCTCCACGTCATCATGTAAAGGAAGAAATTATTGGATTAGAAACTATCCTCCTTAACGACTGCAAAACAAATAACAGCAAACAGCACCCAGTTACTAACAAGCAGCAAACATACGACTTCGTGGGCAAAAAAATAAATAAATAAATGAATATATAAATAAACGAACGAAAATACTTTTGGGCGTGATACCCCCAACCTAATAGGTAAAAAAAAATATAATTTTTTTTAAAACTCATCAGACGAGTTCCAACTAATTTTATATCTCAACATGTACTAAAAAAAAAAAAAAAAATTAACCGGCAACGTTAAATAACCTCAAGACCAGTAAATTATCACTTCCACAAACAAAAACCAACGATATCGAACAATGAAAGAACGAGATGTTGCACCAAAGACACTGCAGGAAGAAAAAGAAAAACAAAAGACGAAACAAACAAAAATCCAAGTTGAAAAGACATCACAGATTTTCTAGAGAGGGCATCAGCGACGACATTGTCCCTCCCTTTCACATGTTTTACAGTCAAATTATATTCCTGAAGCATAAGACTCCAATTAGTGAGCCTTCGTTTTTGTTTTTGTTCCTAAATTTGTTCACAAATTTTAAAGGATTGTGATCTGAATACACAACAATTGGGATCAACGCTAGCTGTTACATAAATTTCAAAATGTTGTAGAGCTAAAACTAAAGCTAAGGCTCTCCTTTCCTTTTCGATTGTGCTATATTTCTTTTGATGCTCATTAAGTTTCCTGGAAAAATATGAAACAGGATGTTCAATACCTTCACTATCGTCTTGCAACAGCACTGCCCCTACTCCGAGATCGCTGCCATCGGCTGGCATCCACCATTAACTTGAATCCCTTCTGAAAGTCAGGTGATTTTCAAAATAGGGTAGGTACTTAAAATGCCTTTAATTATCAAAAGGGCTCGTTGACATGTATCGTCCCACAAGAATTTAGATTTCTCTCTTAAAAGATTAGTTAAAGGAGTTACTATTTCAGAAAAACTGGGGACGGGGACCAAACTACGGTAGTAACCAGCGAGACCAACAAATTGCCTTACTTTTATTTTTCCGAGTTTTTGGAGTGGGAAAAGCTAGTACAGCTTCAATTGTTTCTTTTTCCTTGGGTAATACTTACCTTGTCCGACGTGATGTCCTAGGTAGATAACTTCAGCCTTTCCAAATTCGCATTTAGAAAGGGTTTACCACTAAACCATCCGCGTCGGCAATTGCGCGAAATAGGCCCTGATTCTATCGACATGGTCTTTCCAGTTGTCACTGAAAATAATTATATCGTCCAGATAAACTACACAACCCTTCAATCCATTCGTGATCATCCACATCATTCTCTGGAAGGTACTGGCTGCGTTACACATGCCAAAGGGCATGACTTTACATTCGAATAAACCTTCAGGTGTTATAATGCTGATATTTCCCGTGCACTTTCAGTCAGAGGAACTTGCCAGTAACCTTTTAAAAGGTCTAATTTACTAATATACTTGGCATTACCAATCTTATCTATGCAATCTTCTATGCGAGGCAGAGGGAAATTGTCAGCAACTGTTAGGTCGTTTACTTTTCTGTAGTCGAAACACAACCTGTCTTGTCCATTTTCCTTTTTCACTAATACAACTGGGGAACTCCAAGGACTGCTACTTGGTGTTATCAAGTCATTCTCCCACATATAACTGACTTTCTTTCTCACAGCTTCAGCTTTTGTGATTTAACCTGTAAGGGGCTTGTCTAATTGGCTGGGCATTTGGCTTTAGTACCACGTCATGTTGCAAACTACGCACAAGACCGGGAGTGTCTGAAATATTGACGGATGTTCTCTGAATAAATCCTTAATATCAGTAGCTTCCTGAGCATTCAGGCTGTTTAAGCAAACTATCTGGGTTTACACAAAATTTTAGAGTTTTCGCCATTCCATCCATAATCTGTGCTTTCCACTTCTTGTCCATTACCTTCTTTAGGTACAACAGCTGAAACAGTTTTAACAGTGTTAGCTCTGGAAAAATATTTCTTCATAATGTTAATATGACACAACTGATACTTTTTCCTCCTCCCTGGAATTTCCACCAAATAATCACATCATTCAATTTCTTCTTAACCACTGCTGGACCTACAAACTGAGCCCTAAACTGACCTGGAATAGGAAGAATACTAGTACTTGTTCTCCTGCTTCAAATTTCTAACTTAGGACTTTCTATCATAATGAGTTTTCATTTTAGCCTGCGAAGTAGAGAGATTATTTTGGGCCCATTGCCAAATGCTCCTTAATTTCTCTTTGAAAGACAAAAAATCAATCAAGAGAAATTTACTTTACCACTACTCCCTTCCCTTAACCAATGTTTTCCCTTAATAAATCAAGAGGCCCTCTCACATTGTGTCCATAGACCATCTGAAAAGGAGAAAACCAGAGATTCACTAGGGGCTGATCTTAAAGCAAAAAGCAATGAAGGCAAGTCTTTATCCCATTCTTCAACATGGTCTAAACAATACTTAGTCAAAGCATTCTTCAAAGTCGAGTGAAATCTTTCAAGTATTCCCTGACTTTCGGGATGATATGAGGATGCCAAGTTGTGTTTGTAATGCCAAGTTCATTCATATTAGCCTGGAACTCCCTACTAGTGAAATTAGAACCTTG
Organism: Macrobrachium nipponense; assembly: GCF_015104395.2. Taxonomy (NCBI): domain Eukaryota; kingdom Metazoa; phylum Arthropoda; class Malacostraca; order Decapoda; family Palaemonidae; genus Macrobrachium; species Macrobrachium nipponense. The sequence continues at coordinate 42,953,163 of NC_087207.1, forward strand.
ATCCAACTGTATCTCTCGAGGCAAACCATAACGAGAAAAGAAGTCCATGAGATGCTTAATAACGATACCACTCCTAATGCCTCTAACAGGTATTACCTCGGGAAATCTAGTGGTTCTGTCCATTATAGTTAACATGTACTGAAAACCTGTTTTGGTTTTGGGTAAAGGACCCACAATGTCAATAACAATTTGCGTGAATATTTCTTCAACAGCTGGGATGGGAATTAAAGGAGCTTTAGAAATTTTCTGCTTGGGTTTTCCAACCATTTGGCACTGGTGACATGACTTGCAATGTCTGACTACGTCTCTCTTTACAGAAGGCCAAAAAAAAATTATCTTTGACTTTGGACAGTGTTTTTCGTATTCTAAATGACCACCCCATTCACTTTCATGAACCTCTTGCAAAATAAAATGCCTAAACTTACTAGTATTACAATTTGTTCCCTTACCTTCCACTCTTCATCAATAGATGCGGTCACTGGACGAATTAATCTATATAAGACATCATTCTTTAATACATAACTTGCTTCACTTAAATCCTCCTGTTCCTTTAGCTGCTCTGCTCTTCATATATACTCCTCAATTCGCCATCTTCCTTTTGAGCACTAATTAGGGTTTGCCTATCTGGAAACATGCAACTAGAATCTGTATCAAAGTCTTCAGATACATTAACCATCGACTTAAACGAAAGATTTTTTATCTGCTTGGACTTACCTTTCTTTGTCTTTGGTTGAGTTTTGGTTTGGAAGCAGTCTTCCAAATTTATATCAGCTTCTCTACCTTTGACTACCTCTCTAGATTGGGCTCGGGTTACAGGAACAACAGGTTTAACATTTACCATAACACGTTCATTAACCACACTAGCCCCCTTTCGACCTTCTGATGCACAGGCTGTGCCACTACCTTGCATCCCACATCATTGCCTATCAACAAATCCACACCACTCACAGGCAATGCACTAACTACAGCCAGTTTCATCATACCAGTTACCAAAGGAGATTCCAAATAAACTTCTTCCACAGGCCAAGATGTTACTGTATCTGGGAAACCCCCAAGCAACACAAAATCCTGACCTTTCCGTGAGAAATCTTTAGGGAGAGAGGTTTCAGAATGCAGGACTGGCACGAGCCAGTATCCCGTAGCAATGCAACGATATTAACCATCATTGCCCTCAGATCCAACGTTTCACTATACCTCTAAAGACAAAGTCTTCAAATTCCTTACCATAAGGCATGCTCCCCCACTCACCTCTCCTTCAAGACTAGAAGACACAGGCGGCACTGACCTACAAGCCATCAACATAACTGGTTTAACCGACTTAGTTACTTCAGGACAATGTGACTTTACATGACCTTTCTTACCACACTTATAACAAACAATGTCCCGGGGCCTGCCTCGCAACCCCCCTCGAAGGCGATGAAGGACTTTCTCTACCCTTTATTACTTCCACCTTTTCCACACCTGCTTCCCAATGAGTTTTTCTTCTTACCATAATGCTTGTGTGACAAAACAAACCTGTCTGCTGCCTTTGCTGCCTCATTCACATTATCAATGTTAAATTCTTCTATATGGATGCGAACGTCTTTGGGAATGTTGTTTTTAAAATCCTCCAACAAAACCAGTTCTCGTAACTCGGCAAATGTAGTTGCCTCCTCTGCAGCCAACCACTCGTCAAGTTTAACTGCTTTCTGGCCTGCCCATTCTACAAATGTTTGATTAAACATTTATGCCAGGATCTGAATTTCTGCCGGTAAGCTTCTGGATTAGCTGGTATGCATTTAAACCATTTTTTTCACAATATCATAATCCTGGAATCTTCTGCACTTAACGCTGCATAAACTACTTGTGCCTTACCAGAGAATGCAGATTGCACTAATCAGCCCAGAGTTCCTTGGGCCAAGCTAACTGATGAGCTACTTTCTCAAAAGCAACGAAAAAATTTTCCGACATCTGACTCGCTCAAACTTAGGAATTAGCTTGTAGTTCCCCAACTTATCACTGAACTTAGCTGGCACAGAATCACTCATAGAAGTTTCGTCGGACTTTAAAGACTTTAAAGTTATCTCTAACTGAAAGAGTTTTACTTGTTCTTCAAGCCTTTCTTTATCAGCTTCCATAAGAGCTCTCTTTTCAGCCAATATTGCTTTTTCTGCTTCCATTTGCTCTCTTTCAGCTTCTCTCTGCTCTCTTTCAGCTTCTCTCTGCTCTCTTTCAGCTTCTCTCTGCTGTGCTCGTTTAGCGCGTTCGAGCTCCTGTTGCTCTTTTATGAAATATGCTAAGTCAGATCCTGACAATCCAAGTTTCTCACCAGGCAGTTTAAACTAATCGCTTAAAGTTGACATCTCGTCAAATTGAGCAATTGCTGCTTAACACGAAGAACTATTAAAGTGTCCCGTAAAGAGAGAAAAGAGAAAAAAATATTACTTTTTCACACTACCTCACTGACCATTTGCCATCCTGTCACGGTCGCCAATTTATGTCACGACTTAATACATTAACGTAAAGCAGGTTCTTTATAATTTGCGTAAAGCCGTTACATAAAAGAAACAATAGTATTTTGCACAACCTGAAAGTACCTTTAAACTACGAGTTATAGTTTGTAAACAATGATGGCAAAGGACAACGAGGGAGTATGATACGAAAAGAAAATGTAATATAAATAGTTTATTTACAAAAGAAGAAAAAAAAAAATAATTGAATAATATTTGGACCGAGGTAAGTTTCAGGTCACTGCAGCGTAAACTTGATGTTCCGTTGTAACGAAGTGCTGTTAATTGCAGCTCTAAAAATGGAGGACAGTTACTAAAACCAATACTTAACTCCTCGTAAAGTATCATCAACGGCGCTGCAGTTGCAGTAATAAATATGAGGGACCAGGTGATAAATCTGAAGTTCCTTTAGAGGCTGTCCAAGGCTGATATCCTCTCGTGTGTTTGTAATGTGTCCGTCGCAGATTGACAAGTGTTGTAATCCTCCAAGATTGGTATCGAAAACTTTATAAAAACTCGATCATAGCTGCTCCTCGAAGACAAACATCCATGCATCAACAGCGGTGAACAATCAAACGGGCGTGACAGTGGTATAAAGCGCTGAAGACTCAAAAGCAGGCAGGCGTTGGATGTCAAAATAAAGGGGCGCTAACAGCTACACACCAATTGCAGCGATCCAAGGCGAATCTACTGCTCTCAGTAAGACAAGTACCTCTCAGAGCAATCCCAATCCTCCTCTAAACGTTCAGAGGATCACTGACGGCAAACTTGGGCTTTTCCGAAAAAAAGTCTCTCTGCCTCCACGTCATCATGTAAAGGAAGAAATTATTGGATTAGAACTATCCTCCTTAACGACTGCAAAACAAATAACAAGCAAACAGCACCCAGTTACTAACAAGCAGCAAACATACGACTGCGTGGGCAAAAATAAATAAATAAATAAATATATATAAACGAACGAAAATACTTTCGGGCGTGTATATATATATATATATAATATATATATATATATAATATATATATATATATATATATATATATATATATATATATATATATATATGTATATATATATATATCGATATATATATATATATATATATATATATATATATATATATATATATATATATATATATATATATATATATCAGTGATAATAATCTTGGTTTCCTCTATTTTAAAAGGTAGCAATGGGATTCGTGCATCTAAGGCACTGGTAATAACATCCAACATCCATTTCCTCTCATTCCAACACCAACAACACCCCCCTCCCTCTCTCTCTCTCTCTCTCTCTCTCTCTCTACTCTCTCTCTCTCTCTCTCTCTCTCTCCATTAGCTAAGGCCATTAAATCAGGCTCGTGAACTTACAAAAAATATACATTTATTTAAGAGCAAAGTATTTGCTAAATAAACTCGGTTTCTTAACAAAAGGATTAAATGTAAGGTTGAACCCAGATAACCCACTTCATATTTCTAGTACAATAACTAACATTATCTTAGTCATAAAACTGGGCAAGTCATAATACAGTCTCCATACTAACACCATGAAACATTAGTTAAGTTCCCATATCAATTAAGTCAGTTCCCCTTTCTCGGAACCGCCTATAAAAAGACAAGAGAACATACTGATATGCATAGATTATTAATCAAATTAAAAGGTCAAGGGAAATAGAACATCTTTGAAATAAATATTCAAAATACAATCAAACCACACCTTTGGCTAAAAATAAGTATGCTTACCCATTCAACACAATATTCACAAACACTTTATAAAAGGAACTTTGGCAGAGGCCATCTTGGCTCTGCCGCCTCTGTAGAGATCTCTCATCTTGGTAACCTTACATTCTCATTTTGTAGGGACGAAGTTCGCACACACGCACCAACTCACACACATTGTTCACTCCCCAGTAAACCACCTGTAACCATTTTCAGAACTCTCCTCTGCGACCGCCTGTAGCAACAGGACATGTAACTGACCTGCACAGACAGCAACTTTGACATCACGCCACCCAAAAAGATACATCAGCATTTCCTAAGCTTGTTACCTCGAGCACTGTCTCCAAGGGAAGCTAAATCGATGAATCCTACATTCTGAGAAAGTCACAGCATCTCACATTACAACTTATCTTAAACATATTTTCTTAATACATCCTTCTTTTTATATAACACACACACACACACACACACACACACACACACACACACACACATATATATATATATATATATATATATATATATATATAATATATATATATATATATATATATATACATATACATGTGTGTGTGTGTGTGTGCGCCCGCACCCGTGTATACATGACTGCATTCCACTGTGCTTGATCCCTTCGGCCCTCACTTTCGAACCTCTCCGTCTTTTTCATTTCCCTGGATTTTTCACCTTTTTTTTTCCTGGCATCTCATAAGCAATTTCTTTCAGAGACAAAGTGTCACGGACGGAGGAGGAAAAGTCAAGTATTACAGATAAAGAGGAAATGAGCGAGAGAAGCGGCATTGACGGGATAAAGCGAAGAGAAATAAGGAAAAGGAATTTTTCTTCTTAAGGACTCCACTTTTCTGTTAATGAACAGACCGTGCATTATCACACCATTATAGTTTTACCTCATAAGTCCCTGAATGCAAACGTTACAAGACTAAAAGAACAATTAATAACTTTTTCTGCTTATTCTTTTCGAGGATTTCAGTTACGTGAACATTTTCTGCATAAAGGAAATGATCAAAATAACGTTCATGGAATTATAAAGATCCATGTACTGGAATGGAACGAAGAATTTAGGTCAATGACCAAACACTGGGACCTATGCAGTCATTCGGCGCTGAAAAGGATATTAAGAGCAGAAGGTTTGAAAGGTGTAACAAGAGGAAAACATCACAGTTGCATTATGAAACATTTGTTGCGAGAGAGTGGAAAGCAAGGTGGTAGAAAGAGAATATGAATGGAGGTACTGTAAAAGGAATGGAAGGGGTTGCAGCTAGAGTCCGAAGGGACGTTGCAAAGAACCTTAAATAAAGCCTACAGTGCACTGTATGAGGTGCACTAGCAGCACTAACCCCCTACCGAGAAATCCATGTGCTGATAGTGATGAAGATTAAAGGTTAGAGTAACTGGTTTAGTGAGTAAGTGCTCTGCCTTTCTTTCGTTGACCGATTATTGTCATGGTTGGGTCATACCAACACTTGAACCATAAACGCTTATCCTCTGATGGAAAAAGTCAAAATCTCCTGTGTTTAGCCCTCATTTCCACCCCCGAAATGTTCATATCGCTGGTTAGACTGTTGAAAGCAGATCCGAATCATCCTTTTATGAAAAGTTGTTATCTTACTCAAACTAACAGTTTCCCAAATCTACTTTACGAACATCTAGGAGCTTGCTGAATTGTGTGTTGCTGTTCATACTTGTCCATAGGAAATCTTAAGGAATGGATCTTATGGTCTCACCAACATTAATCTCATTGAATTGATGATACCTATAGTTTCTACCCACATGTATCAAGTTTTCCCTTGTTTTATAAAACAAGGGACAACATGACCCGATTCCATTTAGTTTTTGGAAGGTAAATGTTAAAGGCACAGCTAAGTTTGGAATTTAAGCGGCATTTTGATGCTTCCAAAATGGGATACTTATCTTTTTTAAATCAACCTGATAGTTATTTGTAGATCTTTGTAACCAAATTTTTTTCCTATTGTGAAAGACTTTTTCAAAGACTTAACCAGATTGGTTTAAATGGCCTCCACGCTAACCGGTTGCCTCATATTGCTTTCGGAGACTCTCGTGCGAATTGAAATGGAATCTCACAACAAAATCGTTCCAACCAACTAAGCTTCTTTCTGCAGCTCACACACACACACACATATATATATATACATATATATATATATATATATATATATATATATATATATATATATATATATTATATATATGTTCAGGATTCGGTATTTAAATGATATATCTTTTTTTTTCTTGTAAAACGTGGGGGGGGGCAATTACATATATATACATACATATATATATATATATATATATATATATATATATATATATATATATATATATATATATCTATATCTGTATATATATATCTATATATCTATATATATATATATATATATTATATATATAATATATATATGGTATATATATATATATATATATATATATATAATATATTTATATATATGATATATATAATATATATAATATCTATATATATATATATATATATATATATAGATTTTATATATATATATATATATATATATATATATATATATATATATATGTATATATATATATATATATATATCTATATATATATGTTCAGGATTCGGTATTTAAATTATATATACTTGGAAAACGTGCGATTATCCTGGATTGACAGTAAGGAGCCACATTATGAACGTTATGTAGGAAATGATCCGTTCCCAGTACTTCTGGGCAAGAGCCGTTGTGATTTTGAAATCATTTAGAGACCGCAAAGGACTGAAATTCTCGAAGCAGTAGGATAAAATTATCTCCACAAATAAAAGGCCAAAAGAGGAAGAAAATGAAAAACGTAACAGAAAAGACGAAGATGCCATATTTGGAAAGACCTGACGAAGCGGAATCAATCCGATCAACAATCGGATCAAATTAGCGCCTTCCTTGACGCAGGAAAATATGTGAAATATTTGAAGCCGAAAATTTACCAGAAAAACAAATTACACTTTGGGTAGCTAAAATTCCAAACAGTGTGATTTTTGTTTCTGAAAACACAGGATATCATAAAACTGGCAATACTGGTGCAGCCAGGATACTGAATGTCAATTTTAACCCCACTATTTGACATGGAAATCTTACACTATAAGCCTAATTTTATATCCACTTATTGTGGTATTCCTTCTAACACCTTAATCTGTCTCTGTATTTGTTTTTCTAATTTACAACCGTACACCTTGAACCCTGTGTATGTGATAATCAGGAACCTTCAAAGGAAATGAGTCGGGGTTGGAACAAGGCGTGATGCAACCTCCAGCTTACTCGGGGGCGCGTGCAAGAATTTCTCTTCAAGCATAAGTTTTAAACATTATATTCCTAAGTTAAAGCGAATATGTCTTCGTAATTAATACTCATACTTAGTACTACTTATACTAACAACAAGGATCAAATATAAAGGACAAAATTAAACAAGTTCATATACTCTGTTATGAGTGGAGACCCAAAATAATCGAACAGAAACATTGCCTATTAACAATTTCAGACCCGATGTGGCATCGTTTTTCGGGAACATCTTCAAGACTTTTAGTCGGACTGTTATGACAGTCTAACAGAATCTTTACAACACCCGGTTGTATTTTGTAATGTTGTAGGAGTTAGTCAAATTTATATACTTTAGGAGTTTACTCTTATGATTTTAAGTTGTAGTCACCGAGAAACCAGACACCTGAAAAAAGGTTCAAACAAGTCGACTTACCCCCTCCCCATCAGTTCCCTCCTCCCCCCACCTACAAGCAACCCCCATCCCCTCGCACACCCTCCATCCATCACCTCTTTCCCCTCCCACTTCCTCCTCTTCCGCCTCCAATTCTACCACACCCTTCTCTCTCTCTCTCGTCTGAATTACACAATGCACTGGAAAATATAAATATGGCCATTGTACATTATTATATCGCGTAATTATGCCACATTGTAACTCAAATGTATATATCCCAACAATGACTTGGGTTTTTCTAATGAGCTCCGCTGTGGTGTTCAACCTCATTCTGCTGTGTTGCCTAAGAATTGTCCTGAAATTATACTTATGATCTTAGATTGTCAGTA
>NC_087207.1:42968974-42986474 GCF_015104395.2 Macrobrachium nipponense
AGACGGCAATTACATAGAATCCTCAGAAAAAAGAAATCAGCGTTTTATTTTTTTTCTGGTCCACTAAGATTATCTTCTGCTTTCTACAAAGGACGTTTTTAATGTGCATATCACAGAAGACATAAGGGGAAATACTGGGACAAAGTGGTTTTAAGATTTTTTTTATGAAAGCTGGTCTTTTGCAGGGAACCAAATTTTCCACGCCGTGGGTACATCCCAGATTATTAACTTTTCATAATGAAATTCGAAGTCGAATTTGCGCTGAAGCGCCAGGGTTCTGACGCTTAGCTTGGAATAGGCTCCACACTCTGCTGATTAACATACGTGACGAGCGTAAAGGATTGAGGTGCAGATATAAGAGAGGAAATTAATTTCCTTTTGACGAAGAAGCATATTTCCAGGGATGAGATGACCTTGCAGAGTGGCGGAATATATCACGGCGTAATATTTTTTTGATGTAGAAATAGAAACGATTTGAACTTATGCATGAAAAATTACTGAAGCATTCCGTTCACTCATGAAAGAACACGTTCGAACTTAGCATTCATACGCAGTCAATCGTTTTCACGGGCGTGCGCGCGCGTATGAAGTTATGCATGCATTGGCTCTGGAACATTTTCGTACAAATACCTACACATCCCCATCGGAGAAGACAAAAAAAGTTTCAGGCAGAACGTTTATAAAATCAAATAACGATAATTCTTTGCGCAATATGAAGGAATTTTTTCAAATTATTTATGAACTGTTTAATTCTCGTTATTCACAAGAGAAATAGATGTCAAATAGTCAAAACTTTATAATGTGTAATAATAAATGATATATAATAATTCCCAGAGTTTATAACATTCTTTAATTAAAGTTTAACATATTTCATTGGGAGATGTTTATGAAAATCGTATGGCGGAAGAACCGCTTTACTTTCGATTATTCCAACAAAAATTGCGGAACGATAATACGTTCTGTAGAATATATTAATTCCGAAATATCTACAGGCTCTCGAAAATATATCAATAATATATCAAGAGCTGAAGAATAAAATAAGGTCGTTGCGTCAGAAGGGATATGAGGAAATTCCGGAGTGATAAAATACGTAGGACAGTGGTTCTCAGCCGGAGGCAATTTCTGAGTTTCAGAGGGGACTTGCGCCACAGATTGGCTCTTGGACCACACAAAATGCAGTGTGCATCGGTCCGCTCAACTGAGAGGTTCACGCTGGGCCTTCTCTCTGCTAACTTGTGTGTTCGTGTTAGGATTTTGTTGCATATTATTTGGAATAAACTGTTTGAGGAAGACAATTTTGGAAAGTGGGGGTGACTGACATCCTGACACATGGTGAAGGGGTCGTGATGAGGAAGTGACCTTAAACCAGAGACGCCTCATCAGCAGAATAATTGGCCGCACAACACAACAGAGACTTGTAATGATATGAAAGAGAAAGCAAAGTTTTCAAAGAAAATTTCGATGTCTATATCCAGCGAATTCATCGACTGTTTGAAGAGTACAAGGAGATACTGAAAAAGCAAGGACCTTACTCTTGATAATATCGTTTCCAGGAAGGTTGTGAAAAATACACAGAGATCAGTAAATCATGATTTTGGAGTTATCCATATCCAGTTTTTAGTTTACATGACAAACTTAAACCAAAAGGTTATAGAAATGAACATCATGAGAAGGTAAATAACATAACCTACAAGAAACGGCCGAGATTCTTAATAAAAGCCCTTCATTTACACGAAGAAATAAATTGAAAATTGATCATCTCCCTAGAGACAGCCGAATTCTCTTCTGATTATCAGACAACTAATTAAAACAAGATTACGCCCAGACTTTTGCGTCTCCATTGCAAACATTCTATATAAAACCGTGAAGAATTCGCTTTTCACACCCCATTTGATATGAAAGACGAATTTTCCATTTATAGAAATAGCACGAAAACATTTTTCTTGAAAGTGGACGAAAAGTAAAGGAATAAAGATGGAATGAAGAGTCTGCGAACTGGCATCTCACTTTAAAACATACCAGTGATTATTCACTCGGTGTAATCGAGCTCTAAAGCGTAATTGTTAAACCGAAAATGAACTCCACGCTTTCTTAATTAACATACGAGATGAAGGCAAAGGACTAAGGAACAGATGTAAGGGAGGAAATTAATTTCCTCTGAGGATGAGGTATCTCTTTAAGTATGCTGTGGTCCTACACAGAGATAGAGGGTTGTTACGGACCGTGATCCGCTCAGGAATTCACCAAAAAATTTCCTAGTTTCTCTCATCACATCATTCGTAGTTGACGAAAGGTTAACTAGAGACACTGGTTTCTTAACGTCCTTTCTTTCTGCACAATTTCTCGCTAAATGTTCTTTCTCGTTACATCGAAAACAAGTTAATTCTGAGCCACTAAATGCCATTTTATTCTTACAAACCTTAGACACATTGCTATTTCTAGAACTGAAAACTTTACTGGTTTGTACTCTACCAGACGAAGGGTCATTTCGCTTCTTACTGACACTTAAATTATGAGTCAAACTAAATTCGTCTGCTAACCTAGTTGCTCTTGCAAAAGATACTTCTCGCCTATCTTCTATATAAAGCTTAATCTCAGGGGATATGTTATCTTTGAAGTTTTCTAACAATAATAAGTTCTTCAGACCATCGAAATCATCAACTTTAGCGGAAGTTAATCAATAAAAAACAGCCTTTCTAACTTCTTACCAAATTCTACATGCGTAATATTCTCGTCCTTTCTCAAACTTCTAAATTTCTTACGATATGCCTCTGGTACTAACTTGTATGCGCTAAGAACAGTTTCTTTCACAATAACATAATCATCACATTCCTCCTTAGATATGCAACTATACACAGTAAGTGCCCTACCACGCAAAACTGACTGTAAATATAGTCCACATTTCTTTAGGAGAACCTACTCTTTCCATTAACTTCTCAAAACACATGAAATATTTCGTTACATCTTCCTCATCAAACTTTGGTACTAATTTCAGCACTGCACTCATACCTAAACCATCAGCTTCATTTTCGTTCTCGCCTGTCTGACTGTCAAGAGTACTTTGCCTTAAACAAGCGATTTCCAACTCATGCTTACGTTCTTTCTCTCTTTCTTCCTACTGCATTACCAACATTTCTCTCTCTTACTGCATTTTCACTGCTTCTCTCAGCCGCTCTTTCATATCTCTAATACTTTTCTCCTTCTTTCCTTTCAACATACTCACGGAGATCACTCCCCTCTAGACCTAGAAGTTTACCAGACTCAATAAACTCTTTCACCATCTCACTCATTCTGGTTCTTTCTATATTCTCCCTGTTTCAATCTTTCATAGTGCCGAATATACTAGCAAGGTCACCAAATGTTACGGACCGTGATCCGCTCAGGTTCTTTATTATAATAAACAAAAAGGATTCAACACCAACAGTTGAAACTCGGGATATGAATATACATAGAAAGAAACTCAAACAGAACAGAAGTTTATTTACAAGCTTAATAACAAAGATAAATGCAGAATGGTTTCTCCTATTTACATAACACAATTAAATCTGACAATATGTAAAATGGGGAAACAGTGTGCCAATGAAATACTTGCTGTCCAGTTTTGCAGCGGTCGAAATCAGTGCTCGAAGCGAGGGAGGGCTTCACAGAAGGGGACAGTAGAAACTTCAGTCAGCTTCTTCACTTCGTACTGCAGGAAGGGATGCCTTAGTCTTGAAACTCGAAGGGCGGGTTGCTCCTCAAAACCACTTGTAGGAAGGTTCTTCTATGAAAGGGGTTGCTCAACGTCGAGATCTCTCTCTCTCTCTCTCTCTCTCTCTCTCTCTCTCTCTCTCTCTCTCTTTGACTGCGGACTTAACTTGTTTCCATTCACACTCTCTCTCGTGCGTCCTCTTCCTCTCTTATCTTTCGTCTCTTCCTTTTCTTATCTCTGATGATCTCTCTCTTCCTCAGCCATATAATATATATATATATATATATATATATATATATATATATATATATATATATATATATATATATATATATAATATACGGCGATCTGGGGCGGGGCTGAAAAGGGCGGAGCTTAAACAGCGAACGTCACCGTCCCTCTAGTAGGCTCTCGATGAAATGTTGCATCATAATATGCGGCGTTTCTAGCGATGGGCGTGTACTGGAGTTCCACAACACACCTGGGGATTCTCGAACAATCATGAGAATAGACGCCTCCAACACGTGCAGGAATGACTCCTTGTTGCAGACCTACTCGAAGAAGATGCATTTTCCTTTCCTTTAATATATGTTACTTCGCTATAGAGCGATTACCATGACAAGGGTATCATGTCAAAATACATTCCTTTGATTTAAAAATTGAAATCCCTATTTAAATTTATTTATGCCAGCGTAGCCACTCAAGCATTTTCGTATACATGCACATAACATGCAAAACAGAGAAAGCCACGCATACACCCAGATTTTCCATTTATCATTTCCTAATGAGTATAGTGGAAATTAATACGAACTCAAGTAAAAATGTTCCCAAAGCAAGTATCGATGGTTTCTATCAACTCACAGTGACAATGGTGAATGCCCAGAAAAAAAAATGTATTCCTTGTCATGAATGCTTATGTTCATCGTGCCCTCTCACACTACTCTTAGAATAACACTTCTGATGAGCTCAAACATGTCACAAAATCCCTGGTTGATAATAGGTCTTCTTACCGTCGGGTACCCAAGGTGACGAACTGAACTGAACTAAATATCTTTGGCATCCATGTAAAACCCATCGATGCAAACAAAAAGGTCGACCTTATGGAACACTACAATGACTGAAAGACTGGCCAGTACCTAATGAAGAATAGCCACATAGCTAGCGATGATCCCACAGAGAGGAGAAGAGTGGTTTACTAAATATAATGCCTCAAGAGTAAATGCTGTCATTCATACACTGGTATGACTACGACTTGACTCTCCTAGAGGATAACCGTTCACCTACACGATAGTTCCTCACTGGACGAGTGGTTTTCACACTCGGCTGCCAATCCGGTGGTCCGAAGTTAGAATCCCGGCTCGGCCAACGTGGGATCAGAATTTATTTCTGGTGATAGGAATTAATTTCTCGATATAGTGTGGTTCGGATCCCACAATAAGCTGTAGGTCCCGTTGTTAGGTGACCAATTGGTTCCTAGCCACGTAAAAATATCTAATCCTTCGGGCCAGCCATAGGAGAGCTGTTAATCAGTTCAGTAGTCTGGTAAAACTAAGATACACTTAACCTACACGATGGAGCTGTACACCAGCACTACATGAGGGAACACAGCAGTGATCCCCAATGCCAGGGAATATAAGGAGGCCCGCATCATTCTTTAATGGAGACCATTGCTGAACGTTATCTAGGAAACCCTAATTCTCCCTGCCACCTTCAGGAGAACATCAAGGTTCACCTCTAGGATAGCAAATCAACCACCTACTACTTCAGCCTGCATGCCCTGTGACGAGAACTCCCGGGACCTGGTACCAGACAATCAACAATCAATGCCAGACTCTCTCGGATGAGTTATTCCACTCCCAGCCAATAGGAGGAGCACCCACCCCCACTGTTCAAAAAATGAAGAAAGCAAAGAGGAGGATGCTCAACCAAAATGAAGAAGGGCCCCTCCCAAACACTTCTCCTACTACCAATCTCTTGCCACCTCTTCCAAAATACCAAGTGGCTGCTTAAGGAGAGTTGTCTGCCTATGCAGTTGTACCAGAACTCGTGAAATAAAACCAACACCTTAACACCTCAGTGAAATCCAACCTTGTTGCTAATATGGTCACCACACTAAAATCAAAATAAACAGCCGACTTTCTACGAGCCACACCAATTTCTAACCGCTTGTTCCATCCGAGAGAGTTAGGAAAGCGGTTATATGCAAGTAACCAACTGCCATACCTTTGAACCCCCTTCTACAGCTGCAGAATGTCCTAGAAGCACAGAGATATATTGAAAAGTCAGGGAATCCCACAAGAAAGATAGTTGCCACCTTCCAAAGATACATTTCAACCCAAGTTTCCCTAGGAGTATGGGGATCCTTCCCCACAGAAGTCTTCACACCCAAACCACTACAATGCTGCTAGTGCCAGAGAATTGAACACTACTGCAGCCACTCCACAGCTAAGGAGCGGTGTGGTATATGCAGCAAAACCACACCCTACAAAACAGCGCCTCGATGCTTTTAAGATAGGAGATACAGCGGAAAGCAAATGCCCAAATTGTTCTTTCAACACAACGATTGGAACAAGCATTGCAAAACCAGACTTGAAAAAGTTGCAGAGATGAAAGGCACTCCTCCACTTCCAAGAAAATCAAGACCCACTCCAAAACCCAAGCAGTAAGTTGAGATGACCAAGATGGAATCACGGCAAACACCCTCAGCAGCTCCACAGCAGCATTCACCACCCAGACCACGAAAGCAGAACAAGAAAGTTAACTAGTCAGTGCCGAGTGAAACAGTGCCTGCCCCTTCCTTTTCTTCTAATCCAAACCAACTTCCACCTTCCAAACCCGACCATCTCCCCTCCCTCACCCATTCCTCACTCCCTGCTCCTTCCTCCTCCAAAATTTCAGCCAGTGCCAGCCAAGAAAGTGGCAGAACAAGCAGCGACAGTTGCATAACACTCACAATTGAAAGCATCATCATTCTCTTTGAACAACTGGAAGGAAAGCCTCACCTTATTCAGACCTGCAGGCCCAGAGCAGCAACTGTTCAATTTGAATACCAGCTGCCCTTAGATCAATTTCATCAATTTCCCCTTCCCCCGCCACTGAAACGAGAGAACCAGAGAATATGACGAAGATCCTAGAGCCCGCTAGTGACTGAGCCAATTCTCAAGTGAGAAAAACTTGAATGGCATACAGCCATCTCATGTATAAGCAAAATATCCCCCACCCATTCACCAACACATTCACCAGCATTCATCACTCCATATCCAAAAAGGTGAACTTTTATTACCCATTGCCTTTTTCTCTAACTTGAATTTTATCCCCTCCTCCCCAGGCTCTCCTACTTACTGGAACTTGCTGCTATAACACTTTTCCTCCCACTACTTTTCATTCGTGGCCTAGTGGGTAAACTGAGCCAGTAGTATATCCAGAGAAGCATTCAGAATACCAATCATCGGTTACGGGCTGCTAAAAAGAAAGCGCTCGTGTCAGCTAAAGCCTGGCTGAATCTAACTGCCTACCTATTACCTATGCCTGGCTTCATTCGGCTAAAGAAAATGGTAGAAAGCTGTATTGAGTTTGAATATAGAATTATCCAGACCAAAGGCCATTCACTGGGACCTTATGAGGTCATTCAGCGCTGCAATGGAGATTGCAGTAAAGGTTTTTAGTGGTCTATAGAAACGTCGAGGAATACATGAACTTTGGAAAGATGCTGTATAATCTACCTGCTGCTACTTAGAAACTCATTCGAGAAATTGAGAAACTACAATACACACTAGATGGTATCCAGATGACCATTCTATTATTATTATTATTATTATTATTATTATTATTATTATTATTATTATTATTATTATTATTATTATTAGCCCATATATTTACTTACTAATTTTATACATGCACTTTCATTTCTTCATCAGTCTTAACAAACTTCTGAAGTTCTTTTTCCTTTTTCTTAGAAAGTCTTCAGATCTTTTTTTAAATGAAATTCTCTGTTTGTGACTCTCTGTTTGTGACTAAGTCTCGAAAAGTCTAATAATTACTTCATAAAGTCCTAACCCCCACATTTGAAGAAAGATGATGGAAAGAAATGATTCGCAGAAAGCCAAAGAAATATTTAATGGAAAGATAACGCCTACTTGAAATTCATAGGCTAAGAGGAGAAAATGCGACGTAAGCAATAACACAGTCTTCGCGAATCCGTTAAAAAGTCTCAATTTATTCTAAGCAGAATTAAACTGCTCTTGTACTAAGTAAGCCAGACAGCGAACTGAACGACTACCGCCTGCCCAAGTACTGACAAGATTGTATGTTTAATGAAACCATCGCTTTGGAAATACACAATGCAACATAGTCTTGTACGTTTAAGGATTATGATCACTGTTAAGTTTATTCTCTAGTTGTATTCCTTCTAAGTCCCTTACCTTTAATTAACAGTTTCGAGATTCCAGAAATGGTGTTTAACAGAACACTCCATTCCGTCATTAAATACTATTCATATCTGTTTCTTACCGTTCAAAAATATTTTACAAAACATTCAGAAACTAAAGTGTTATCGTGGCAAGTGAAACGATAATGACCTAACAGAATCTGACTCAGCCATGTGATAAAATCACTTCAACTGAGCAAAGACCAAAATTGAAATTGATTATCTACTCAGTGCAAAGCTCATTTTCTTGTTGCAATCAGAAAAATAATTAAAGCACTGATACGCCCAGGCGTTTGTACCTCCGCTGCAAACATTCTATATTCAGCCGTATAACATTCCCTTTACTCTCCCCATATGATATGAAAGCAGACTTTCTTCCAGTTGAAAAACGAACGAATAAATATGATAAAGAAACGAGAGTAAAGCAAAAGGAAAGAAGATATTCTTCGCACAAGTATCTATGAACTTTCTTTTCACTTCATGAATACTTCGCTGATTATTCAATTACAGTGATCAAGTTCTCAATCTCATTTGCGTCCAAACTCCGCTGACCTGATCTTCAGCTAAGAATGAGCTCCTCCTTGTCCTGTTAATTAACAGGATTAGGGTACAGATGTCAGGGATGCAATTCATTCCTTTTGGTTGTGAAGTCTCTTTCAAAGCAAATGATGCTTTTGCAGAATACCAGCGAACTCATGCATGCAAAACTACTCAGTCTTCGCAAACAAACACGCACACACATTCGAATCCACAAAAGCGCATTCATTCACACACATCCACACATTCGAACATATGCTCTCAAGCATACATACATTCGAGCTGATGGATATATAGACACTGAATCGTTTTCATATACACCCTTACTCGCTCGCAGTCCGGTTGGATTCTCAGTTGATTTTTTTATTGCGAAATATCTAGAACTAAAAATGAAGACGATCAAAAACTTTCTAAAACAAGTTTCAGTAACTAAATTAAAGGCACTATTGACTGATTTGCGGAAATTTCTGAATAATTATTCGCCTTTTACCTTCTCATTAACTGTCTATAGTTTTTTCTTCAGTCAGTATCCCTTAAGTATCATATATAATAAGCTAAGCCTTTTACATCACCAAAAAAGAATTTTGCAAAACAAAGTCAAACAGAAAAAGTGATGAAAATGACTCAGGAAAATCAAATTAATCTCCAAGATGTTACCTCGCAAAAAAAGCAGAATTTTCAAAATGCCAGAAAAACTGAAGAACTAATAGTAAAGTATCAAGAGTTCAAGAACGAAGCAGAGTCGTTTTCTCAATAGGAATATGAGGGAATTCAGGAGTAATAAAACACGTTCGGCAAAGGCAGTAATGAGGAGAGGGAAAGCGGTAGGTGGGGTTCGAGATGAGAAGGTGAAATAGAGCCGGAGATGCCTCATCAGCATAGTAATGGGTGACCCAGGCAAGTTCCGAGACTCGCCATGATGCAGCAAGGAGAGGGCGGAGGGAAATGAACTTTTTATTGAAACGTGGACGATAGGGTCCAGCCATATTATGCTCCACTGTCAGGGTACAAAGTGAAGCAGAAAGTGTTTGGATGAGTTCATAAAATATCTGCTCATAATGTAGGAATAAGTGTGGCAAACATATAGAGATTATGATGGAATATAGGAACCCAGAAATGTTTGCACCTTAAATAATAAGACAAAAGTACTGATAAGGAAAATGGACAATCAGGAAGTATTGAAATTATTGAACAATCTATAAAATAATGTTTACGATTCGTACCGAATTAATTTTTTTTAAATTATAAAATTGTAAAAACGAAGTACTAACGCAAAGCTAAGTAGCAAGTTTTCACATCCGCAAAGCTAAGGGAATCAAAGTGCTACAAGCAACTGTTCTTTCATGTAATGTAAGTTCCCGACATAGTGAGTCTTGTAGTACATCTAGTAACATGAACTTGTAAATACATCCCATGTAAATTGGATCCTTACAATTTGTTCCTTACATTTTCCCTTTGAAATCTAAATTTCTCGCTCCTAAGCCGTAAATTTCTGGTTTCATTAAAACTAGACCTCATAAGGACTTCCTTTTGATTAAGTCAGATGCGTTTTCAATTGTTGGGTTTCAGGCAAGAGGAGACTAGATTTATGAAAATTATCTATGATATATTGTGTAAGATGGCCTTATGCCAATAAAATCAGTAACGAATTTTCTTACAAAAAGGGTAGTTTGAATTATTACCCACATTCAGCCCAGAATATGTAATGTGTAAAACCGAATATTGTACAGAGGGTGGATAACGCCCAAACGCAACGACCACCCTTTGTCTAGATGACCTTTCAGGTTAATGCAAAGGCCAAGCCGACAATGCCACATGCAGTGAAATTACTAAACTTATTTTTTGTTCCATTCTTCTTGTCGATCGGTCAACGGTGGAATGAAGACTCATCGAGAATTTAAAATCGACCCATATGGAAGTAACGAGTGGTATGTGTCTGTAAAGAAATCAGTTAGTAGATTTAATTATGTACAATTATTGTATTAAAAAGAAAAATTTGGTGACCGCCATGGTTTACTTTCCTATGAATCGAATCTGGTGGTTGTGGACCCAAGGGGCCTCACCATAATTTAGTTGATGAGTACCCAAGATGGAACCAAACCCATCCAGGTACATCACTTTCTAGGGACGGAAAATATCTTCCAACATGCAACCCTTTTTTATTTTCCTTTTCCCCTCTCTGGAGACCTGGTCCGGGTATCGCTGTGGCTTTGCCGGGTTCTCATCTGCCCTCTGGAGCAGGAAGCTGAGGTCCCGCACAATCTTTGCCTGGGCCCTAGCGGTGGCCGATGTCCATTTGGGGAAGCTGGTTGAAATGTTATCAATAGAAGGCCGTAAACTGATGCTATTGAAGAAAAACGAAGTAAAAGAAAATAAATGAAATGGCAACTTCGTTATTTGGTGGCGTGAAAAAACCTTAAGATTTATTGCCCTAGTAACTGAAATGGCAAAACTCTGATGTGGCGTGAAAAACCCTTAAGATATTGCCCTAGTAAAAAAAAAAAAGTTAATAAAAAGAATAACAAAACGGGAAAGCAATTTGTTCATTCCTGGGCTAAAAACACTTCAAGTGAATGCTTTAGAAAATTACCAAAATCAACGAAAAAATTAAGCAAACAAAGGAAAACTGATAACCTCTGCGATTGCGGCCGCACAAACATTTGTTTAAAACAGATTATGAAATGGAGGCCACTTTGAGAGTGGCTAGAAAGGGTCCTTCAAAACAAGCAAGTTTAACCTGACATGGTAATCAAGTTGAGAAGCCAGAACACTATAATTACTTATATTAACATACAAGCGGTGTGTGCGTTTGGTGAAATTCGTAATAAACCCGCATAAATAGTCCAAAAAATAGTTAACTAGCGTATTTTGCGAGGGGGAAATGGATTGCAGGTAGGAAAGTAAGTGTAATTCAAAAGCGTTAGGAGGTAAGGGTGGTAGGAGGGTGGAAGAAAAGAATATGATGCAAAAGGTGATGAGGGGATGAAATGGAAGAGAATTTAAAGAAACTGCAGGCAAATGCCGCAGTTGGTGGTCAAACATTCCCCCTCATAAATTCCAGATTTAGGCTCCAATATTCAACTCCAAGTGTACTGTTCAATCTCTTGGGACATATACTGCCTATCTTTGTCTTGGCTTACCCATTATGCTGTGAATCACATCACTTTTTCATTCTAACCACCCATCTGATATATTTTCTTCTCAAACTCCGAAACTTATAAGCTTTCATTGTCCCCCACCTTCCCATAATGGACTTTCATGGGCTCCATCATACTGGTTCTAATTAAGCTTCATAAACCTTACTCCCCTGCTTAATAGTGTTATATTGTTATGGAACTTCACGATGGTCCTGAAGTTAAGGTTCTTTTGGACCTGATGTTTGTCAGATCAGTACCAAAAAACAAAAAGAGGTATGATCCCTGACAAACCAACGACTTAAAAGAGTACAAATCTCAGAGAGGATACACCAAACCACAAACTAAAAGATTAACAATAAATTTTATTTACTTAAAAATCAAACAACAACAAAACAAAAGCAAACCCCTCTGAAAACTGAAAATATGGGGGGAAAAAGCAAAACAACAAGCACACACAAACAGATAACAAATCTAGTCAACTTCTTCAATCGCCTACCCCCCCCCCTTAAACCCCCCCTATCATGCCTTCAAGGAATACGAGAAAGTAAAATACAGTGGAAGTAAGAAAAAAAACACTCTTTCCCTACCTAGCATACGAATCGATGGAGATTCAAAGGGGGGGAAAACCTTAACCCTATATCCATAAACCTAAATCTTCACAAATAAATTTTTTTAAAAACAAAGGTACATTGTGTACTAAGATAACCATACTCAGATAACAGTAATAAAAAATGAACTAAACTCAATAGGTCTGAGTCCATAAAGGTAACACTCAAAAAACTCTTCCCAACCAACAACTCTCCAAGGGTGACGTCTTTATATAGTTAAATGCCGACGCTGACCGCACACTATTTTCGGTGTAAAAGGGACGTCTTTACTAAACTAAAGGGGTTTTTTTTTTTTTTTTTTTTTTTTTTGTTCGGGTTTGCTTGCTCCAACACATTGAAGAAAGAAATAAAACATTAATAAAGCTAATAATAATTAAAGTGGGCTTACTCTTCCTCCGCCACTATCTGGGCCTCCTCCACGACCTCCCAATGGGCGCCAGGGTGTTCAGGCAGAGGCATGGGAGTAAAAAAACAAAGGGGGGGGGCATTTTTATAATACTGCTCGCACTACTGGGCCCATTCTCGAGAGCAAATGCCTTGGAGTTCTTAACTCCATCAATAAAGGGCTGTAAAAAAAAATCTCCGGTGAAGGCCAAAAGTCTAAGCCTCCAACAACAGCCCCAAAGCAATCCAGCTTCGGACAAAGGGACACGAGCACACAGGGTCACTCTCGCGTGACATGCAATACGATTGCAGGTGTGCAAAAAATGGAAGTATCCTTGATACACAAAAATACGTGCGACTGCCGTTTGACTGGCCAATTAAATAACCAACCCCTGGTCCTTCTATGGTGGCGAGCCGAGTACTTGAACTCTTGAACTAATGCCACAAGGGCCCCCTCGAAAGCTCCGGGAGAGGGTCAAAATATGAACGTGGCCACAGACGACCGGAAGCCAAATCACCATCACAAACATAAAAAAAAAGAAAAAAAAAGAAAAAAAACTTCAATGGGTGGGCGGAGTACCAATAAAACTTAAACTAATAACAACCATTAAGGAAGGCGCAAAAGAACCCAATATCCAGTGTTCAGAGAGAAAAGTCCAAAAGAAACTGGTATTAAAACTAGAAAACTTACTTGAAAAAAGGGCCATCAAAACTGAATAAATTACGTTAATTTATTAGAATCATAAAGATATATATATATATACCTATATCTATATATATATATATATATATATATATATATATTAATCTTAATATAGATTATATAATGATATATATAATATATATATGAACCCGGGTTGAAACCCCTGGTTTTTCCTCCAAAATATTCTGGTTAGCAGTGGACCGTGGTCTAAGACACTGGAAACACTCCGTTTTTTCTATCTCTCTCTCTTCTCTCTTCTCCATCTCTCCCGTCTCTCTCCTTCTCTCTTCTCTCTCGTCTCTCTCTCTCACCTAAAGGTCGGATCAAATCATAAACGGCTACAAAAAGAACATTTATTTAAAAGCAAAAGCATTGATCAAATAGTTTCGGTTATCAAAGTTCAAAATATCTTAATTGATCCCCAAAATTAATTATCAGGATAATTAACATTAGTTTAGTCATGACATTAGCAGTCAATCAACACCATGGAACATCAAATTCCTATCTCCAAAATATATATATTGTTCCTCTCCAAAACCATTCCCCTTTGTCCGAATCGCCTGCTAAAAAGACAGGAGAACAAACTGATAAGCATACACAATTGTAAATAAAAAGCCAGAAGATTAAATGAAACAGAATATCCTTGAAAAGCATTCAAAATACAGTTAAGCCACATCTTTGGTCAAAGTACAGTAACTCTTACCCATTTCAGTCTAGAATCTCCAAACACTTTCGTAAAAGGCAAAAGCCTCCATGGCTTTGCCTGACTCCCGCAACAATCTCTCTCTATGGTTTAGTTACATTGCTATTATGTACTTTCCTCTCGGATCGGGACGGCGTCACGACTGTTTATAAGACGGGCCGAGACAAAGAAGGAAAACCAAACAAAGAAGTCTAATATTTTAATGGCTTTTGTGCAGATCTTCCCACCTGTCTCATCACCTTCAAAGCTGCTGACGAGTCGACGCCCACTAATGGCTCCGTTGATATCTGACATCAGACACAAAGGGCAACATTTCGAAATAAAAGTGGGATGTTAATTGGGTCTCCTTTTTGTGAAGAGGTTTTCCATCATGGTTCATATTGGAGAAGAGAAGGTCCAGTTCACAAATGATTTAATGACAGTAGCTATAATTTTGAAGAACTGACAGTAAACAAGTTGTATGTCACTAACAAAAACCTATTTAGCTTTATATTTTTTAGGTCTTCATAAAAGATAAAGTAAAAGTAATTAAACAATGTGTGTGATGATGAGATAAACAGCACATGCAAGAGCCATATCTCGGAATTATCGTATGACAATTTAGAAAAAAAAATCGTCTTCGTATCGCTTCTGCCCGAAAGCAAAGCAGGTTATGACACCAGGAAGTAATTTGCAAAGTGCACCAGCAGGTGAGACTGGTCACATCGGACTCAGCAGATTTTATGAACTTCTTTCTTCTTCCATTATTCTGGGTTCTGTGAGGTGAAGTGCAATATTATTCACGGCGCTGGAACCGAGAATGAATGGAAAATATACTCTTGTTTATACTTGATATTTATCTATTCGTGACATTTATCTATTGGGTGTATTTATGTATACTGACTTAACTTAAATACAGCTATTATAATGCTATATGCTTTGATATGCAGACGTAAAAAATATGCCATATTCACTTCATCGAGTATAGGCAGCATAACATCGAACAGTATGCTTAAGAATTATTAAAAAAGTATTAAATCTTCATTCGGTCTCGTTAGTTACAAAAAAAAACGAGTTTTCATTTTTTCCGACCTCAGCGAAGATGAAACGGAACCTCTGGCCATATTGCATTTTGAAGTTTATTGGGTAGATAACTTAGGGAGGTGAAGAGTGGTGGTCTTGTGACGAGACAAACAAACAACAAAGAATAATAGAAGAAATACAATTAAAATTTTTAGCCAAATGATATCACACAGAGGTGATTCAAGATCCTCTAGTCTAACCATTGGTGTGTCAATATTACATACATCTCGCACATTTAGAACGAACACGTCTATGGTGGTTGCAGGAGCAACTCAGCAAAGTCTTGGATAGAACGAGAAGTGAATGCAATATACGCAAGGCCCATAGCAAGTTAAGAGAGGGTTATGGTTGGAACCATACCTCTGGATGACCCTCCCTCTCTCCGTCTGTATAGACAATGGACGACCCCCTCCCAGGCTGTTAAGAAATGCAGCTTCCTTCCGCGGTTTTCATGTAAATGGCTGCATAACAACTGCATCATTTGCTCACTTCACAACTCTCCTTTTAAGGTGACAAAAAAATTGTTACATCTATTTACCAATTACCAAGTAATGTGCCATCTTCAGAATATGAATAACCCATTTTCAGATCATCGTAAAGTTCTGCACAAGATGAAAATTACTTACGAGGTTTATGATAATGATAACTGGAAAACTATGGACCTACTGGGTACATTGTGCTTCGAAGAATATACTGAGGAGGCATCTCAAGTGCTTGGAACTCATTCATTTCATAATTTTTTAGAGTGAAAACACTAAACTCATAAGAATCAGCTTGCGCATCGTGTTTCAGTTTTTTTTTTTTTTTTTTTTTTTTTTTTTTTTTTGAATGCACATACGATTGCCTTGCGTGTAGATGCGGACCAAGTAAGATTCACTAACAATTCTTGAAATTTGCATATTTCGATCCAGCTCTCTCTCTCTCTCTCTCTCTCTCTCTCTCTCTCTCTCTCTCTCTCTCTCTCTCTAAAATACCGCTGGTGTTGGTAACATTTGCTGCTTTATTATATCGCTTTTATTTAGCTTACTTTTTTGTCTATTTGTTTTTTGTTAGTCTTAGTCAAACCTTGCAACTCAGTTTTTTCGACCTGTTCCCTTCGTCCGAAGAACTTGAAATTTTGCATGGCTACTCAGCCCTCCCGATGACAATACAACCTTTCATGATAAGAAGGTCTGCAGTGACCTCTAGTGCTCTACAGTGACCTCTCCTACATCTAAGGATTTGTATGAAACTCTTCGGATATTTCGTAACTTCTTTGACTCGATAAATAACACTACAGATTTTTCAAACTTTTTTTTTTCTTGACAGTATATTAATTTCGTTACCTACAATCATGAAACTATAAAATAAACAAAAAAACGTTTCTTGAAACACTTTTATTAAATAAAATACACTAAAAAGTGAAAATAATTAGTTTAGACACAATTAAGCATGCCTACAAATATAAAAGCATGGAAGCAAAATATGTTAGGAAATGCTACAAAAAAGAAAGAAAAAAAAAATTTCCTTGTAGCATTTCCTTCCATGTTTGGCGCCCAAGCTTTTACTTTTATAGACATGATTATTAGTAAGAGAATCCTGGTGTTTCAAGCATTTTATTTTTCACCTTTTTGTATGTTTCACTTTTCCTTATATCTTTTTATTTATTCGTTATATCACGAATTCGACGGTTCAGCGAAAATAATGCATTAATTGTTGCTTTACTCTATAAGCGATGTAAACTATAGGAAAAACAAGAGTGCTTTTTTACTGAATTGTTAAAAAATGTTCCGTAATGATGATAACGTTGCTCTTCATGAGTTGACCTGGTAATAAGGGTAATAAATAAATCTCAAGATCTTATGGGCAGGCAGCGTCAATGATCCTATTACTTCCCCCACGTTTTCCTTTTAATCTTATTAGACCAAATAATCATCTTAAGGCTTTCGCAATGTGAGAGAAAAATTATATTGGGAAATATTACTTCACTGTACTAATAAAACTTAAATGGTGTACGTCTCAAAATTTTGTATACGGTATATTTTAGTTGAGTTTATAATTTCGAAGGAGTACTTTTGTCTTGATTTTCCTATGTTATGGTTACTTTTATTGAAGAACGCCTTGATACCGGCTCCTTCTTACCAAAAGCGATGATTTAACTCTCCTTCGTAAACATGTACAAATTTCACTGGTTAAGAGATCCAGCTATATGTAACTGCGTGTATAAATATATTCATATATCTTGATAGAAGGTTATGGTTCAGAAAGTG
>NC_087207.1:42991474-42996474 GCF_015104395.2 Macrobrachium nipponense
TTCATCATTATTTGTTTCCAAGTTGCTTTTTGTTTTTAACCATGCATGTTTTAAAGTATTTAGTGTGGTGTTGTTGAATTTCATCCAGTGCTTTTGTAATATTCTTTTTGTCACTGGCTTTGAGAGGGCATAATTTCTCTGCGTGTTTTCCACAACAATTGTGCTTTACTTTTTTCAGTCCCACATTTGTGCTAATTTGTTGTATATGACGTTTATCATTAAGTTTTAAATTTCTTCTACTTTATATTTTTATGCCACAAACATTTGTGGTAGGTAAATATATGAAGGTGAATTATATTACTTTTTGTGGCTTCAGCGGCTATGGGCAGAGAGGCGGAAAGAGAGGGAAAGAAAACGGACAGGGGTTGGGGGTGGGGGTGGGGATGGAGGGGTAGTGGTATTGAAGACAAGAAAAACTCATTTTTGCATTTCCATGACGAAAAATTAATAATCTTTTCTCTTATCTCCAATGCCCGGTTTAGCAGCTTTAGCATTTCCTTTGGACTTTTCTGAAAGAGGAGAAATATTAGGCTTCTATTTGCATTCAACAATTTTATATTATTTGGTAGGATATGCTAACGCTGTTGCACAAACCACTGCAGCAAAATGAAACATGCAAGTTCTGTCCTCACCATTCATTAACCTTTTGCTCTTCGTCGGCCACATTCTCCACCAAGTAAGCCATATTAATGTTCAATTCAGAAAATGCGCAGCATCATGAATGTATGAGATTGCAAAGAAAAATGCCTGACTTTCGCTCTTTTCAGTTGTAAGTTATACAATTACTTTTCAGCGGTTAAATATCAGGCAGACTCGAAAGATGGATCTACAATTCGTTTGGTGACACTTCTGCCTTTGAAAATGCTAATGAAATCAATTGTTTATACCACCTGACATTTTCACCGAACGGAATGTGTTGAAAGTGCAGAATTATGGAATGTTCCTTGACCTTTCAGAGCCTTTTTTCATCTAAAGAAATGTTCCTTGATTATAGATATGGTTCTTAGTCCTGGAAAATGCAATTTATTGAAACTAAGAACTCACGCCTAAATAGTTTCTCTCTAACATTTCCAGATCATTCTGTTCGACAAATCACTTGAGAATCAATAGGAGATACACCGTCACATAGTACCTAGTCGGTGACAGACGAACTAAATGACAGAGAATCTTCTTGTTAGTTCAAATGCGATCAAACATCTCCTTGCAAAAACAATAATAAAATCCAAGTGGATTTTGTTTGTCCTCACCCGGGTGACAGTAAGAGAGACATGACACAGCCATGCAGCCCATGCAAACCTATTTGTTGGCCATAAGTGGGGGAGATGTTTGTAGGGGTGGGGATCGAGAGAGCCAGGGAAACAGCAGCGACCGAGTTCCAGTACAAGCAGCTCGCGCCAACAAGCTCGTTTATCTATAATGTTAAAATGCTGAACACCAAATGCAGCCTGCTAATTGTATCGACACTACGGACAGAGTAAGTGTATCAAAAGTCTGCAGCGCAATTAAACGCCATTTATTTTTGTTTATTATTTATGTGGATTGTATAGATAAATGCAATGTCATTGGATTTTGTTAAATTCTCCGATCAATATCAATTTTGCCTGACTTATAATGTTTTAAAACATGATGTGACTTGGAAATAACTAGACTTTAGCAAATTAAACCCTCTCCTTTTTTTTAGAATGCAAGTAAGTTCCTAACACTAGGATCACATTCTTAAATAAAATTAGATGAAATATGTGACATGTGATGTAAAATTCTTTCATTTAAATAAAGCGCATTGCTATCAAAAGGGGGATATACAAATTAGGTAGAATTCATTGATGGTCCACTCAAGTGTTGAAAATCTTGAATACAAAACAATTTGATTTCATGACATTTTTCGGACAAATCTCCACGAACCTATCAGCTTCAACATTCACCGTGTGGCTTCCTCTCGCAAAAAAAAAAAAAAAAACAAAAAAAAAAAAAAAAAATTGTATAAGAAGGGCTGAGTGGTGGGAGTGGGTGGGTGGGGGGGTGGGGGGAGGGGGGGGTTGGGGGGGGGGGGGGTTGGCATTATGCAAAACACCCTCGTGAGACTTAATGAAGTGTAAATATGAGAGTGCCATCCACTTCCGTTCTATTTTTTTCGGTAACATTAGAATTTAATACGTGATATTCTACTTAAAATTAATGTTTCCATTTTTACCTAATGCATTATTAATAGGTGTAAATGATAGAGAAGGGTAAAATTTAACTTTTTGTGCGCGAATTAAGAGGTAATACTGAATTACATTTCCCATAGCTACCACAAGTACTTCATCCTTGGCAAAGTTAGATCTGAATATGAACCGTTGAAATGAAAGCTTTGTGAAAGGCTGAGCAGTTAGAGTACTTTTAAAACTTGAAAGGAGGAGGGAATTCTCATTTGCATAGCTTTTTGAGTCGGTCTCTACAAGAAAAAAATCTTACTGATCTGAAGAACGAAAAAAGAAGGAATTTGTTCCTTGTTCTCATTCCTTTTCTTTTCATCTGTAGATTTAATTATTCTAGCAAGGTCCTGGTTTTAAAGGAGTGAGTGAGGATTATGAAATGTGTGGCCGACGAAGAATAAAAATTTCTTACAATACGTAATAGGATAAGAAAGTTCATAAAACCAGAAAAATCTCTCAATCTCCTGTCCTTACTAGGGTGCAGTATGCTTGGCCAAATATGCACCTCAACTTTAAGAATAAGAAAATAAAATGAAAAAGAAAACATTTCAAGGTTCATGAAAATACGTTGGATTTTTTTCAGATTAATATTATATATATACTATACCATACATACATATATATATTATATATAATATATATATCTATATCTATATATCATATATATAATATATATATATTTCTACGAGATATTCATATATATATATAAATATCCGTGAGTGGATTTTTTTCATTAATATATATATATATCTATATATATATGATATATATACTATATATATATATATATATGTATATATATGTATATATCTTATATATATATATATATCTATACAATATATATACTATATATATATATATATATATATATATATATATATATAGTATATATCTATACAATACTCTATATATATATATATATATATATATATATATATATATATATATATATATACTATACACAATATATATATATACTATATTTTTATATATACTTACTAAGGTGCAAACTGGATTTTACAGAGGTAAACATAGTCAAAAGAAGGCTTAATATCCTAACTGACACTACAGATTAGCAATAAGGGCGATTTCACTCCACAGAAAAGAGGAAACGCCTGAGGGTAGCCACACCTTGGAGGATACACGCAGTAAGCAAGTTATTCTTCCAGAAAACAGTACAGGTACATTTTGAAAAAACAAGGAAGCATATACAATTTAATATCATGAAATTTACAGGAAAAAAATCTTACTGATCTGAATGAACGAAAAAAGAAGGAATTTGTTCCTTGTTCTCGTGCCTTTTCTTTTCATCTATAGATTTAATTCTAGCAAGGTCCTGGTTTTAAAGGAGTGAGTGAGGATTATGAAACGTGTGGCCGACGAAGAATAAAATTTTTCTTACAATACGTAATGGATAAGAAAAAGTTCATAAAACCAGAAAAAATCTCTCAATCTCCTGTCCTTACTAGGGTGCAGTATGCTTAGCCAAATATGCACCTCAACTTTAAGAATAAATAAATGAGAACATTTTAAGGTTCATGAAAATACGTGGATTTTTTTTCAGATTTATATATATATATATATATATATATATATTATATATATATATATATATATATATATTCATATATTTATAAATATATCCCGTGAGTGGATTTTTTTCAGATAATATATATATATATATATATATATATATATATATATATATATATATATATATATATATATATATATATATATATATATATATATATATATATATATATATAATTCATATATTTATAAATATACCGTCCGAGTGAAAGCTGGAAAGGACTCTGAAGAGAGATTCAGGAGGACGTGAAACATTAGATTAAAATATATATATATATATAATATATATATATATATATATATATATATATATATATATATATATATATATCTATATATATATATATTATTGATATGATTTTTTGGGTGTGTGTGTGTGTGTGTGTGCGTGCGAGTGTTTGTTGTGTGTGTGTGTGTGTACGAGAGAGAGAGACCGACTGACGCCCTGTAGTAATATAAAACACATTTAATTTAAAGAATTTTATTTATTGTTTTATATATCTAGTGAGGAAACTACATTTCAGACCAAATAATATTTTTGACACACAGACTGGGTCATCTTATGTAAATTCGAGAAGATATAGATTTAAAGACATACTTATCAAGAATCTTTTAGAAATATGTATTCAGAATGCTTTAAATACAATTACTAATTTTCTAAATTCTGCCAATACCTTATCTTTAGTGAATTTTTAAAGTTAAGAGACAGACTCTGAGAGAGAGAAATCTCCTTCGCCATCAAAGGTAAAAAATTGAAGGAAGATTCCTTCCATTTGGTAAATAATATGAATCACCTTTCAACAGAAAAATGGTTCAGAGTTTATAAGGGTCAAGATTTACAGAGGAACCTTAAACTATTAACTATATAAAACATAATTATGGTGACTTCATAAAGCAAATTCAGCAGAGATGATGTGAAGACCTGTGACGTCCATGAAGTCCTGTCGCTGGAGACTCCGAGGATCCTTTGCTGGCTGGATTCAGAGTCTCCAGGAAGGATTCCAGCCTTTGAGTCTCCGAACTCGCTAAGGTGACTTCGCTTACCTACATTTTTTTGTTTTTTTGTTTTACACCTCTTTTGGTGTGTGCATGTATGTGTATAGTATACATATAATTGAATAGAGTTGTAAAATGAAAACAAATACTGGAATAATAAACGAGTCACCTTAGCGAGTTCGGAGCCTGGAAGGCTGGAGTCCTTCCTGGGGCCTC
>NC_087207.1:43000031-43010031 GCF_015104395.2 Macrobrachium nipponense
ATATATCCTTAGGAAACCTAGATAACATTGTGACCTGCTTTCGATTTCATCGTCTATTATTTTTTTTTTCTGGCAGGATTTTCTCCTCGTTTTTGCTGACATCTCATAAGCAATTTCTTTCAGTGACAGAGTATCATGGACGGAGGCGAAAAAGTCTAGGATTACAGAGAAAGAGGAAAAGAGCGGAAGGTGCGGCAATAACGGATGTAAAGAAGGGGGGAGGCGGGAGAGGATGAGAATTTCTGAAGACTTTATGTTACCTTGTTGCCCTAAGACTTTCCAAATATAAAATACCGGAACATTTATTGCGTACTTAGTTCAGTAATGAGGAAGACAGATATATTTTAGGTCATTATTATTTTATAACATATCTGTCACGAGGAAAAAATATATTAATCTTCGGTAAGATTTCTTCCTATGTTTTGCTGTTTAATAAAAAAATATCGAAGAGAATTTCAAAATACCCTTGAAATGCAAGTTACTGGACGCAACCAAAAGAAGAATGTCGGCTGAGGCATTTTCATGATGAAAGGATGCCTTATATGATTAGCCAACAGGAACTGATTTGGAGTCATTTGGCCCCTTGGTAATCGCGTGTTATGCCTCCTTGACCGATTTCCGCTTGAATGGAATGATGGGGAAAGTCTAGGAAAGACCAATATGTATGTGTAAGTTTGAGAGGTAAAAAACGACTTGTCAGAATATTTCTGTTATTACTACTACTACAACAGCCTAGAGTCCTTATGAATTTGAGAAGGAAACTAGGATATAAGGTCCTTTTCTGTGCATACAGATGACAGCAACGATTTCATTGGAATTAGAAAAAATTATTGATTTGCAGATTCAGCGATACAGCGGATTACCCCTCGTTACCTTATCATATGACACCTTGATGTTATTTGTTTGAATGATGATGGTGGATTGCAGCATCTTTCTCTTGTAAGGAAAGCTGCCGTTAGAAAGCATCAGCTTCATTCCAACTAGTCTTAGTCATTTGCATAAACGAAAATAATAATCCCTATGGTCTATATATTACCGCTCACTCGTGTTCAGTGGATCTTCTGGTCTCACATAAATTCAATTACAATTCTTGAATCCTACTTTGCTAGCACCGAAATCAGCTTATTGTTTGAGTATACATAACTTAGCAAGATCCCGATAGATAGTATAATAAAAGTGATATTCAATTTGAGATGCTCTACAACCATATTTTTCTGCCTTTAGAATTATATATATATATATATATATATATATATATATATATATATATATATATATATATATATGTGCTGCGTAAATTTTATTCACTTTACTGATGGCTTTCGTGACAATATATTCTTGCTTGAGTAATTGGGTCAGATGCTAATGAAT
This sequence comes from Macrobrachium nipponense, assembly GCF_015104395.2. Taxonomy (NCBI): domain Eukaryota; kingdom Metazoa; phylum Arthropoda; class Malacostraca; order Decapoda; family Palaemonidae; genus Macrobrachium; species Macrobrachium nipponense. The sequence goes on from NC_087207.1 coordinate 43,001,403, forward strand.
TACCACCATTCCTTTTGCGAAGTGCCTATGAATGCATGCTGCCCTACCCTTAAGAAAAAGATTGCAAGCAAACGATCTCTAGAACAAGATATAATGGCGACTTAGGATACGAATATACATAACAGGATAACAGGGAGTGTTAGCCTCTTGTTGAAGGCAAAGGTGTATTTTCACTGCTTTTTATGGTCAATATGTCTGTAAAAGGTAATCTACGGTCTTTTCCCCATACATTTCTCAATATAATGGTTGGGTCTACCCCGTTCCTACTGTTAATAACGTCATGAATCTCCCCACAGCTTTTGTCCTGGGGCGTGAAGATGTCATCAGCGCATCTAAGCCAGATCCCAACAGAGGTTTAATGGGCGGAAAATCTTTTTCAAAATATCGCTGGTGAAGTTTCTCTTATAGCGGGGAGAGGGGCTGCCAGACCTTGAACGAATTCTTTCGTAGTAAACCTGCCACTGAAAGAGACAAGATTATTGCCTACACAAGGATTAATGATCTATTTATCAGTTTTTTCAGTACTAGGAAAAAGAATTCTCCTCGTATAGATTCAAATTCTTATTCAGAAACGATTATCGATGGTCAATGGAAGGGAAATATCGTGGAAAATGTAAGACGGGCGAAGGAGGGATATTATGAATAATAAAATGGGCAAGTCCCAGTGTTCACATATGAAATATTAAGCTTTATTGACGATCGGGGTTTTGCCAGTAGTTGCGAGTCATTGCCATACTCATTTGACGAAATTAAAATGATGAAGTGTAGCATTACCATGACGACTCATCTGCAGAAGTATTAAAAAGGAAACAGAAATATGAAAGCCTGAAAGGAAAAAATATTGGAAGGTTTTAGTTGGAAAGACCTGGCGAAGCAGAGTAAATCTGGTAAAAGTAATTATGACTTTGCTTTCGAGTTATAAAAATACTCAAGTTGCTTGGAGTCTTGGCATTGCCAGAAAAAAATAACAATAGCTCTTCCATTGCTTTAAAAGCGTAGAGTGCTCGCTTAAACTTAAAGTATTCAGATTTTTATGTGCTCAGTTTTGAATGTATACGTAGAGTTGAAAATTTTTTATCTGTTGCGCTGTGTGAAAGTCATCGGTCTCTCTCTCATCTTCTCTCTCTCTCTCTCTCTCTCTCTCTCTCTTCTTCTCTCTCTCTCATTACACAAAAGCCTCAAAAACATATAGCCGCTTATCTAGCAATTACATAAAAACGACCCGAGGTCCGGTTTCCTTTGGTGCAGAAGAGCGAAGAAAAAGGCTCCAATGAAAAGGAGAAAATGGGACCCGATTGAAATTGCTGCAGGGAGAGAGAGTATCACGGACCTTCAAAGAAAATGAGCTGGTTGGGTGGGAAAAATGGGAATGGGAAGGGCGACCGAGTAACAACAGCTGAAAATCTAACCGTGGAAGAAAGGCGTAGAAAAATGTAAATGAAGATAATGAATATGGATGGAAAGCAGAACATGAAACAAAAGCAGAACAAAGCTGATATTTATTGGATTTACTCACCGGAAAAATGATACCTTATCAGCAAGAAGCGAATGTTTCCGAGACTCGAGCGTAAATATCAGTGTGGAATAATCATATAAATCACAGGAAAAATATAATCACAGACAAAATATGGATAACTGACAAATAAAAAGGAATCAAATTGAAAACAAAATGATTGTTCACAGTAGGGCCAGCCAAGAATATCCATGAATGAATGAGTGAATATCGTACAGCTGGTGTCTCGGTCATTTGCCAGGGCCAACGTCGTTCGTGGATTAATTTTGGGCAAATAGAGATGATGATGCCACTGCATCACAAGAGAATCCTACTGAGTTTCCGCTGGAGTCGAACACGGCTAAAGTTATCCATTAATACTCAGTGAATTGTTTGAAAAGTTTCAGTTTCATTGAATCTGGTTTCATTATCTATCACCAATCACACGGTCTTCATTTTCAATCACGAACGAGCAAGAATGACCCAACTGGTAAACTAAGAACTGCAAATGAACATTCTACTTCGTTATAAGATTTTCTTTTCTGCTATTCTATGCAAACATGTCTTCGGTAATACCTTCATTCATATCTTTTACAGTCCGGCTGGAATTAATAGTCAGATCACACAAAAAGATGCTAATTTTACAGGTAAAAGAGATAATGAGCTACAGAGGTAGGCATCTGGGCAGATGAGACGATAATACGAACAACTGACTCTCTCTCTCTCTCTCTCTCTCTCTCTCTCTCTCTCTCTCTCTCTCTCTCTCTCTCTCTTCCTGTCGTGCTTTATTACACTTTGAAATAATTTATTTTGGCAACAAAATTGTACGAATGAGTTTTTTTTTTTTTTTTTACCCTTGTACCTCACGAGATATAAAATCCTGAGAACCCTGTCCGATCTGTCGGGCTCAAAGAGGATTTCGGATTGTTCTCTATTTATACTTTCAAGTCAACGCCGTCCATGAATTCTTTGTGTTCCCTATTGCATTTTCAGGATAAAAAAAATAGCTTTAATTTTCTTGGACGATGAAAGCCATTAATAGGGAGTAGAATTTTAAGGACCAACAATTTCTATAGTTATCGATCATTACTATTTTAACACTCATTCATAATATATATATATATATATATATATATATATATATATATATATATATATATATATATATATATATATATATATGACTGGTAAAAATGTTCTGTAACAACAGAATTCCATCTAATAAAAGGAGCCCATAAAAACACCAAAATGTAGAGAGAAAAGTACTATATTTCAGAGACTGCTGTCTCTCTCCTCAGGTATATGAATGAGAAAAGTTTAACAGAAAAGGTGGTATTTATACCAAGAGATCCGTCCACAAGTAAGCCAATTTAGGTCACCCCCGCTGATAATCTTCCTTTAATCTTCTTAAAGCGTTGGCTTGAATGAACACTTCGTCGACGACATCTGAGATCCCACGCCCCTTTTGAGATGTTCATTACCTGCTTCTCTTTTATTAAGGCCGATTCCATCATTTGACTCTTGTACCGCAGTTGCTGCTATAAATTACATGTGACATATTCCAGTTTATTCTATGGTTATGTTCATTTATATGGTTGAAAAATAGCCGAGTTCTGCTGTCCATACCTAACTGACCGTTTGTGTTGTATTAATCTCTGGGGAAGTGATTTACCTGTAAATCCGATGTAAGATTGGTCACAGTCCTGGCATGGGATCTCATATACCCAGAGTCTTTGGAGATGTCTTTTGTTGGACGTTAATCAGGGATTTGGCTAAGGTATTTGGGTAGGTAAATGCAAAAGGGTTGGATTTCCCAAGGGTGTGGGTTACTCTCTTAATCGTCTCCAGGTGAGGAATTTTTATTTTATTGTTGGGTGTGTCTCTGGGTCTTGTCTTTAGGGGGTCGGTAGAAATTACGTCAGCTTTTTTGAATTGCTTTCTCAATTATATGGTCAGGATACTTTAAAGATGAAAGTTGCTTGCGAATTAGTTCAAATTCTTTTTCCAGGAAATCTGGGGAACAAATTCGTAAGGCTCTTAAGAATAGGTTGCTAGCTACACCTATCTTGATAGTAATGTCGTGATAGCTAAAGTAGTGAATATATTAAAGTGAGAACGTTGGTTTTCTGTATATGGTAAATTTGTATTCTGTCGTGTCTCTGATTATTAAAACATCAAGAAAAGGAATTTTGTTGTCTGTTTCCCATTCAACTTTAAATTTGATGCTGGGCACTAATGCGTTTAATTTTGAGAGGTATTCATTAAAATTACCCCCACTTATTATCCCAAAATGTTAGGATGTCATCCACGTATCTCATCCACAGCATGTTTTTGGGGTTTTATTGCAATATTATTTACTGTAGTTTCAAAGTATTCCATGTACAGATTGGCTAAAACAGGACTTAAAGGACTACCCATACTACACCCGAATTTTTGCTTGTAGAATGATTCCCCGAATGAAAATACGTTATTTAGATGCACATAATTCAACTAACTTTATTATTTTGTCAAGCGCCAATGGGAAATGATCTGACGGGATAAAGCGAAGGATAAGGAAAAAGAATTTCTTAAGACTAACTTTTCTGTTAGTGAACAGACCGTGCAAATAAGCGCCTGGGTATTCGTTCTTAAATATTCCGGCTCCAAGTAGAATTTACTATACCACCATTACAGAGTTTTACTGCATAAGTCCCTGAATGCAAACGTCACAAGACGTGAAAATTTTCTGCATAAAGGAAATGATCAAAATAACGTTCATGGAATTATAAAAATCCATGTACTGGAATGGAATGTAGAATTTCGGTCAAAGGCCAAGCACTGGGAACAACGCAGTCATTCAGCGCTGAAAAGGAAATTAAGAGCAGAAGTTTTGAGAGGTGTAACAGGAGGAAAACATCGCAGTTGCATTATGAAACAATTGTTATGAGAGAGTGGATAGCAAGGTGGAAGAAAGAGAATACGAATAGAGGTACTGTAAAAGGAACGAAAGGGGTTGCAGCTAGGCCGAAGAGACACTGCAAAGAACCTTAAAAAAGGTATGAATATTAATGATGAAATGGTGTATATCATAGCATTTTAGGAGTGACTCGTCGTGTTTAAAAGTACATAAAGAGTAGGGAGTAACTGGTTTTAGTGAGTCAGTGACTGTTTTGAATGTTTTGCTATGCCGCTGTTACCGATTAGTATTGTCATGATTGCCATGGTTGGACTGAAGAGTAATATATGAGCCATGAACTCTGATTAATGGAGAAAGGAGATGAGTCTAAGGTATTAGAGAAAAACGATTTTGATAAGATTCTAAAAAAAGTGAATGGTTGGCTGTTCCTCTGATGAAAAAAGTCAAAATCCCACGTATTCAGCCCTCACTCCCACCCCCGAAATGTTCATATCACTGGTGGGACCTTACACAAATTAACTCTGTGGCCCAAATCTATTGTGCGAACATCAAGGAGCTTTCTGAATCATGTGTTGCTGTTCATACTTGTCCATAGGAAATCTTAAGGAATGGATCTCTTGATCTCACCAACATAAATTCCATTGCATTCAATGATACAATAGTTTTCTACCCACACGAATCAAATTGTTCCTCGTCGTATAAAATAAGGAACACCATGAGCAGATTCCGTATAGTTTTGGAAAATCTGAAATGTCAAGTGACCTTTTTGATGCTTCTAATATGGTACACTTATTTTTTTGTTTAAATCTACTTGAAGGCTATTTGGAGATTTAAAAAAAACAAACTTTACGACCCATTGTGGAAGGCTTTTTCAAAAGACATAACCAGTTTGGTTTAAAATAACCTCAATACTAAGCCGGTTGCCTTATATTGCTTTCGGAGATATTCCCATCGAATTTAAATTGAATCTCCTGACAAAACTCATACCAGGCAACCATGTTTCTTTTTTTTTTGCAGCTCACTTATGGTCAGTTTATTGATGGATAATATATATGTATGTATATATATATATAATATATATATATATATATATATATATATATATATATATATATATAAAAGATCAAGATTCAATCCGATCAAATTAACGCCTTCCCTCGACCAGGGAAAATATATGAAGTATTTGAAGCCAAAAATTTACCAGGAATACAAATTACACCTTAGTTCGCTAAAATTACAAACAGTGTACTTTCTGTTTCTGAAAAAAAAACAGGATAACATAAAACTGGCAATACTGTGCAGCCAGGATACTGAATGTTAATTTTAACCCCACTATAGACACGGAAATCTTACACTATAAGCCTTCATATCAACTTATTGTGGTCTTCCTTCTAACACCTTAATCTATCTCTATTTCTTTTTCTAATTTACAACCGTGCATCTTGAAACATGTGTAAGTGATAATCAGGAATTTCCCCTCACGCATAAGTTTTAAACGTTATGTCTTAACTCAAAGTGAAGTGGTCTTCGTAATTAATACTCATACTTAGCACAGCTTATACTAACAGCAAGGATCAAATAAGGAAGGACACAAATTAAACACGTTCATATACTCTCAGTTATGAGTGGAGACCCGCCAAAATAATCGAACAGAAAACATAACCAAGTAACCATTTCAGACCCGACGTGGCATCGTTTTTCGGGAACATCTTCCGGACTTTTAGTCGGACCGTTATGCCATTCTAACAGAATGTTTACAACGCCGGCTGTAGTTGGTAATGTTGTAGAGGAGCTAGTCAAATTTATATAAGAGTAAACTCTTAAAGTATATAAATTTGACTAACTTCTATACCATTATAGATTATGGTGGGGGTGTTGTAAACATTGTGTTAGAATGTCATATCTGACCACTACTAGTTTTGAAGACTCTCCTGAAGAACTATGCCACATATGGTCTGCAATGGTTTGCAAATTCAGTACACCAAATAGATTAAAATGTGGTAGAATCTAAGGTCAAATAGAACGTGGTTTCACCAACAAAAATTTGAATAAATACACTATATTTTATGAGAAATAATGTTTTACTTTGTAATTGCCGTTTACTTCTCTAAACAGCAAAAATAGCATCTTTCCGTGTGCTTTGATTTTTAATCAAAGCTGTCCCGAATGACATAAAAATAACTGAATCCACACAGAGAATATTATGCAGCGTTCATAAAAGAAATTCTGTACTAAAGGAAGTATACCTAGCGGCAGCTTTAAGCCTATTAAAAATAAAATTATCCAAACAAAGTCAAGCGTGATCCTTGTTCGGTTTTTATATCGAAAAAAACTTAGGGTCCGAAGAGACTGCATAGGGGGCTGAGTTTTCGTCCTGGAAAATATTCTCACAAAAGCTTTTCTCCGCGAACAGCTGGCGGTCTTTGAATCACTCTTTGTAAAAACGATTGTTACGAAACTTAACAACCAAACTGCTCCACCCGTCTGTACTACCTTCGTTATTCGAGTCACTTGTTTTCGTTCCTCTACTGGAATTGGTAGTACTTGAGTTTCGTTGTCGTTCTTATAATTTGCTTTATATTGAAATTGTGATTAGATAAAATATTATGATAGCTTGGGAAATTGCTGTCATTTCCCTTTCATTTTTAAATATCTATTGGGTAAACTATACATATAATACAATAGACACACACACACACACACATATATATATATATATATATATATATATATAGATATATATAATATATATAGATAGATAGATAGATAGATAATATATTATATATATATGATATATATATATATATATAAATATATATATATATATATATATATATATATATATATATATATTATATATATATATATATATAGTATATATATATATATATATATATATATATATGATATATATATATTATATATATATATATATATATATATATATATATATATATATATATATTATATATATATATTATATATATATATATATATAATATATTATAATATATACATATATATATATATATATATATATATATATATATAATATATATATATATATATATATATATATATATATATATATATATATATATATATAATATATATATATATATATATATATATATATATATATATATATATATATATATATTATATATATATATATATATATATAATATATATATATATATATATATATATATATATATATATATATATATAGTATATGTGTGTGTGCGTGTGTGTGTGTGTTTTGTGTATGTGTGTAATTATATGTAGTTTCTCTGCCAGCAAGTGCAGCTATGCCAATGTAGCTTAACCGGATCATGTTTTGAAGTTTGATGGGCAGCAGAATTTCTGTTCCGTAAAATATAAAGCATTTGCAAGAAGGAGGAGAAGGTAATATCAAAAATACGTTGGGAATTTTCCTTAAAGCAGTCGTCAAAAGACAAAAAGGTTTTGGTAAATTGATATTTCAAGTCTTTTTCTCTCTCTCTCTCTCTCTCTCTCTCCTCTCTCTCTCTCCTCTCTCTATGGTTTGAATTTCTGATTTAGAAACGATTAAATGATTTTTTTTGTGGGTAAGATGAATATTTGGGAAAATGTCAAACTTTCAATGGAGTGGAAGAAAGAAGCCACATTAATGAACGTTACGTAGATGATTTGTTCTCAGTATCTGTTGGCAGAGCGCATAAACATTATAATAATTCTCTGTTAGTTTAAGACTAAAGAATCCAAAAATGATTTAGAAGCTTAAAATGAGTCTTCTCTTCACACTTTTAAGGAAACGATCTAAAAGAAAACCCGTACCCTTAAAAAAAGAAAAAATATCAAAATAAAAAGGTAAAGATAATGAGGCCATATTTGGAAGGACCTGCCGAAGTGGAATTAATCCGATCAAATTAATGAGTACCCTCGACGCAGGAAAATATATAAATGGACTATTTGAAGCCCTAAATTTACCAGAAAAACAAATTACATTTTGGTCCTGTCAAATTCCAAACTGTGTGATTTCTGTTTCTGAAAACATAGGCTAACGTAAAACTGGCCATATTGGTGCAGCCATGACACTCGATGTGGATTTTAACCCCACTATGGACATTGGGAAATCTCACATTTCAAAGCTTTTTTTTTTCTGAGGTTTCCTGTGCATTTCAAAACCTGTCTTTCCGATAAGCTGTATTGTAGGTCATTAGTATCATAGGTGATTAGTCTCTCTCTCTCTCTCTCTC
>NC_087207.1:43012531-43021401 GCF_015104395.2 Macrobrachium nipponense
CCCCGCCCTTTTTTTTTCACTGTATTGGATCAACTCCCGCCATCTAAGCCCGTTTCCGTGGTACCTTCCAAATCTTCCTCTAAAACGCCCTTTTCTCCGACCTGAAATCACGTGACCAACCCTGAGACCTTTGACATCTTCGTCACATCTTGATAGTTGTCAGAGATGAGAGCATTTAATTGTTTTTTCCGATTTCTTGACTGCACTTGAGGACTATACTTGATTTTTACTTGATTTTTAGATTATCTTATATATCTGTAATAACAGCAGAATAGCCATTGTGTTTTTATTCTCTAATATCAGTATAGAAAAAATAATTTTTCTGGAGCAGTAGAGGCCCGGTGTATAATTCTAAAAATTAGAATTTCATTCTTCTTAAATCAGAAGGACGATCAACAATGCAATGCAAAAGTGGGCCTCAAAAGACTCGCTCTCGTTTTGCAAATATACCTTTAAAGTAATATAGAAAAAATACGAAAAACGGACTGTTAGAATCATTATATGTTATCAATTCTAAATAATAAGATAAGTTCTTCACTGGAGATATCCTGGTACTTATTCATTCAGTTACTAAACAGCTCTGATCTGTTTTCTTATAAGTATAAATGGAGTTTGTCCTCATTATGACATTTCCTTGCTCTTCTTCATTCCCACTGACATCGCGTCAAATGCTGATACCATTCCAAGGACTGAGGAAGGGAATGCAGCCCCTTCTGCCCTTCACAAGTGAAAGGACGAAGCGAAGGAAAGCCCAGGAGAGGAAAATCTGGCCTCCGTTGTGAAGTGCCAGGTCGTCTCTTACCCTTAGAAATAAAACGAACATTTTATGAACAAGCAAATGGAAGGGGCATTCTTTACCGAAAACTCTGTGTTTGTTGAAAAGAAAGTTGTGTATAAATTCTTCATGACTGATCGTAGTCATTGCTTGCATATAGTTTCCATTTATTTGAAAGCAATGTTATTCAATAATCGTGTTGATTTATTAATGACTCGGCAAAAAAAACTGTCAGTTGTTCAGATTCTACCAAATGATTTCATCATAGTTAAGCACACCAGTTCCCCTATAGGTAGTACCGTTATGAATTTTTTATCTTGGCATTATCCTGTAAACATCGGGAAAAAATCTTAATATCACAAATTGGAACATAAAAAAACTCGGAAGCAATCCAAGAATATTTCGAAAATAAGAAGGCATTAAGAGTATATCGAGCTTCCTGGAACACAGAGTGCACTTATATAGAATCCTCAGAAAAAAGAAATCAGCGTTTTATTTTTCTCTGGTCCACTAAGATTATCTTCTGCTTTCTACAAAGGGCGTTTTTAATGTGCATATCACAGAAGACATAAGGGGAAATACTGGGACATAAAGGGGTTGTAAGATTTTTTTTTATGAAGCTGGTCTTTTGCAGGGAACCAAATTTTGTTTTTCCACGCCGCCGTGGGTACATCCCAGATTAATAACTTTTCTTTTATAATGAAATTCTAAGTCGAATTTGCGCTGAAGCGCCAGGGTTCTGATGCTTAGCTTGGAATAGGCTCCACACTCTGCTGATTAACATACGTGACGAGCGTAAAGGATTGAGGTGCAGATATAAGAGAGGAAATTAATTTCCTTTGACGGAGAAGCATATTTCCAGGGATGAAATGACCTTGCAGAGTGGCGGAATATATCACGCGTAATATTTTTTTGATGTAGAAAATAGAAACGATTCGAACTTGATGCATGGAAAGTTACTGAAGCATTCCGTTCACTCATGAAAGAACACGTTCGAACTTAGGCATTCAATACGCAGTCAATCATTCACGGGCGTGCGCGCGCGTATGAATTTATGCATGCATTGGCTCTGGAACATTTTCGTACAAATACCTACACACCCCCATCGGGGAAGACAAAAAAAAGTTCCAGGCAGAACGTTTATAAAATCAAATAACGATAATTCTTTGCGCAATATGAAGGAATTTTTTCAAAGTTATTTATGAACTGTTTAATTCTCGTTATTCACAAGACAAATGAATGTCAAATAGTCAAAACTTTTTAATGTGTAATAATAAATGATATACAATAATTCCCAGAGTTTATAACATTCTTTAATTAAAGTCTAGCATATTTCATTGGGAGATGTTTATGAAAATCATACGATGCAAATTGTCCTTATTTCTTAGTGAATAAATCGAGGTATTGCGGAAGAACCGCTTTACTTCGATTATTCGGGAGGGATTAAACACGTAGGGCATGTGTCCTCAGCCAGGGGGAATTTCTGAGTTTCAGAGGGGACTTGCGCCACAGATTGGCAGGCTCAAACTGGCTCTAGGACCCCACAAAATGCAGTGTGCATCAGTCCGCACCACTGAGAGGTCACGCTTGGCCTTCTTTCTGCTAACTTGTGTGTACGTGTTAGAATTTTGTTGCATATTATTTGGAATAAACTGTTTGAGGAAGACAATTTTGGAAAGTGTAGGTGAGTGACATCCTGACATTTGGTGAAAGGGCGCATGGGCCACAAAAAGTTGAGAACCACTCACGTAGGGAAAGGAAGTAATGAGGAGGAGGATGTGTGGAGGACGAGGATCGAGATGAGAAAGAGACATTGAACCAGAGACGCCTCATCAGCGGAATAATTGGCCGAAACACACAGCAGAGACTTGCGATGATATGAAAGAGAAAGCAAAGTTTTCAAAGAAAATTTCGATGTCTATATCCAGAGTATTCATCGACTGTTTCAAGAGTACAAGGAGATACGGAAAAAGCAAGGACCTTACTCTTGATAATATCGTTTCCAGAAAGGTAGTGAAAAATACACAGGGATCAGTAAAATCATGATTTTGGAGTTATCCATATCCAGGTTTTAGTTTACATGACAAACTTAAACCAAAAGGTTATAGAAATGAACATCATGCGAGGGTAAATAACTTAACCTACAAGAAACGGCTGAGACTCCTGATAAAAGCCCTTCATTTACACGAGGAAATAATTTGAACATTTATCATCTCTCTAGAGACAGCCGAATTCTCTTTTTGATTATCAGATAACTAATTAAAACAAGAGTGCACCCACACGTTTGCTCTACCATTGCAAATATTCTATATCTATCCTTGAAGCATTCACTTTTCTCGCCTCATTTGATATGAAAGACGAATTTTCCAGTTATAGAAATAGTAAGAAAACATTATTCTTGGAAGGGGACGAAAAGTAAAGGAATAAAGATGGAATCAAGAGTCTGCAAACTGGCTTCTCACTTTAAAACATACCAGTGATTATTCACTCGGTGTAATCGAGTTCTAAAGCGTAATTGTTAAACCGAAAATGAGCTCCACGCTCTCTTAATTACCATACGAGATGAAGGCCAAGGATTAAGGAACAGGTGTAAGGGAGGAAATTAATTTCCTCTGAGGATGAGGTATCTCTTTAAGTTATGCTGGGTGGTCCTACACAGATATGGAGGGTATCATGTCAAAATACATTCCTTCGATTTAAAAATGAAATCCCTATTCGAATTTATTTATGCCAGCGTAGCCACTCAAGTATTTTTCGATACATGCACATAAAATACAAAAACATACAAAGCCACGCATACAGACAGGTTTTCAATTTATTATATCCAAATGAGTATAATGAAAATTAATACGAACTCAAGTAAAAATGTTCCCAAAGCAAGTATCGATGGTTTCTATCGACTCATCTTATCTACTGGTTCATTCTTGAGACCTGCAAACTGATGATCGTGCTTTTTGTTAACACCAACTTCTACCCATCACATTCAGTACTTCATCAAGTTATGTGATCCGGTAATTTCAAATTAATATCAATCCAATTCTGTAGCCTGGCATTCGCGATATTCTTATGACGTCATATGACACAAATACGAACTCAGTTGTTATTAAAAAATGTATTGTAGTGGCGAAAGAATATTTTTCTTAAGATTAAAAGTAACGAAAATGTTGAACAATTTAAACTGCATGTTATGAAAATACATCCCACAAAATATTTAAATCCCGCAGTTTCTTCAGAGTAGACGCTTCTTAATGTAAAAAGGGGTGAAGAATAAAATAAAGTCGTTGCTTTAGCAGGAATATGAGGGAACTCTGGAGTGATAAAACACGCAGGGACAGAAAGTAATGAGGAGAAGGATATGCGGAGGACGAGGGTCGAGATGAGAAAGTGAAACTGAACCAGAGATGTCTCATCAGCACAGTAATTGGCCGAACCACGCCAGCTTGAAATGTTATAGAAGAGAAAATAAAGGAGATGAACAATCATGGAAACTTTGCTGTCTACATCCAGCTAATTCATCCTCTGTTTCAAGAATGGAAGAAGAAATACAAAGCATAGACAAAGTGAAGTCCAGACAGTACATAAAAGTTATTGGCTTGAAATGAGAAACGAAATTATGGTACAATAGCACAAAGAAATTTTAAGAGCAGTTGAAGGTAATTTTACATACAGAAGAAACGTGGTGCACTGTAGGCGTTACTAAAGGTTGCTTACAGCATCCCTTTGGCCCTTATCTGCATCCACATCTTAGCCATTTACTTTACCTGCGTTCCCACTTCCTTTCTTCCACCTTAATACCGAACTGCTCCAATTCCCTGCTTTCACGGTATTAACCCCTTAATGGCTGAAAGTCCACCATTGCTTGGTTTTATAGTCAAATTTCCTTAAATCACAAATCAACTAAAAAAGACATAAAGAGAAGTACGTTGCCACCAAGGAACCTTGATTTGCATTTATGATCATTTCTCTATGTTTGAATTCATACTACTATAATGGACAAATTTAACTTGCATAAAACCTTAAAAAATATTTTCAGCAGAATAGAAATAATTTTTTTAAAATTGCGATGGTAATCAAACCATGTTTTGAGCACTGTAGCAAGCTATATCTATTTAACAATCTCCTGTTGAATTCATTTCTAAAAGAATTTATTAAAATCCAGCATTTTAATAAAGTTTGATTAAGCTAATTTTTCATGAAATTGTCATTATCATTATTTAGTTTTTATTGCAGTTTCTCAGTCCCTCGAATGAGGTGCTTCATAGCAGTAGGTAAATTATACAGTAACCATCCAAAGTTCAATAATTCCTTGGCATTTCGGTAGATCTTTCTACCATTTTCTAAAGGTGAATGAATGTCATAGTTTGACCCCCAAGCGGGCTTACAGAAATCTTGGAGATTTTTTATTTTTTGTCATAGCTCCTCCCATTGGCTGGCAGCAGAATAACGCATCCAAGAGAGTTGGCTGATTAACACAGGTATTGAATGGCTGGTACCAGATCCTGGGAGTTCTAGTCATGGGGCGTTCTGCCTGAAGTAGCAGGCAGCTGAATTGTTACCTAAGGGGCATGCCTTGCTGTTCTTCTGGCAGTGGTAGAAGAAGAAAGAATTTCCTGGGTAAATTTTAGCAAAAGTTTCCCTCGAGAGAGAGCAAAGGCCTCCTTATACCAGAGACGGCAGTGGTTGTTGTTCCTGGGCAGGATTTCCACACTCCTCACGACCTACTAGCATTTGGGGTCATTGCAGTGCTGGCGGAGGCTCTTGAAAGTGCAGGAATCGCAGCCACTTGGTGGTGAGAGAAATTAAGGAAGTCATGAAAGAACTCAGCAGGAGGAAGGAAGACATTTTAATCCTGATTTGTCGTAAGGAATACCATCATAAACTCGACAACATACTTAGAGATCCCTCCAATTTTGCCATGTCACGAGGAACCCTGTCGATGACATTACGAAGAAGGCTAACCTCATAATAGAAAAAATTATTGCTTCTTTAGATGCAGTATGCCAGCCCAAAATTAGTAGAAACGTGAAAATCTACAAGGCCAACAACCTCCTCTTCCCCATAATAATCCAGTGCCCAATTCCAACCAAACAGCTGGCCAACTTTGAACAAAATTTTTACTCCATATGCATACAGTGAGCTCTGCATTGCTACATCCATAGAGTTTCTTAGGCTTCTCCATGCCGTTTCAGGGCATCATTGTATCATTGTGTTTTTATTGCCTTTTTATCAACATGCCTGTAGAGGAAAATATGAATGATTCTTGACATGGTCTACAGAGACAACTCTACCTCAACATTGAAAGCTCCTGAGGAATTCCTGTGGCCCCTGCTCGAAGTATGCACTGAGAAGGCCACATTCATTGATCAACCATGGCAAACTTGGACAAGAATCAAAGGAGTAGCCATGAGTTCTCCTCTAGGTGTGTATTCGTCAAATTTTATAAGCGGTTGTCGAACAGCGTGTCTTCATTAGGATCCCCAGGCTAATTGTATATGTTCAGTATATCAATGGCACCTTCATCAACATCACTGATGAAGATGAACTTGAGACACTCAGGCGCTCCTTTGAGGAGGACTTGATTCTCCATTTCACATATGAAAAAAGTGTGGCTGGCATCATTCCTTTTTTGGATGTCCATGTAACCAGCACCCATGAAGGCTTTCATATGCAGGTCCAAAATATACTAGCCGACATCAGTCTCTGTTCCAGTGACAATGGTGAATGCCCAGAAAAAAATTATTCCTTGTCATGAATGTTTACGTTCATCGTGAACTCTCACACTGCTCTTAGAATAACACTTATGATGCGATCAAACATGTCACCAAATCCCTAGTGGATAATAGGCATTCTTACCGTTGGGTACCTAAGGTGACGAACTGAACTGAACTAAATATCTTTGGCATCCATGTAAAACCCATCAATGCAAACAAAAAGGTCGGCCTTATTGAATACTGCAATGACTGAAAGACTGCCCAGTACCTCATTAGGAATAGCACTATTGCTAGTGATGATCCCACAGAGAGGAGAAGAGTAGTTTTACCAAAATTATGCCCCATGCCCCAAAAGGAGTAGATGTTGTCATTCATACATTGGTATGACTATGACTTGACTCTACAAGAGGATAACTTCACCTACACAACGGAGCTGTACACCAGCACTGCATGAGGGAACAGAGCAGTGATCCCCAATGCCAGCAGATTGTAAGGAGCACAGAACTTACGGATGGTAACAATGACTATTGCCACCTGGAATATAAGGAGGCCATCATGATTCTCCAATGGAAACCATTGCTGAACGTTACCTAGGAAACCCTAATTCTGCCTGCCACCTTCAGGAGAACGTCAAGGTCCCCTCTGGGATAGCAAATCAACCACCTACTACTTCAGCCTACATGCCTGCATCAGTCAGCCAGAATCTCTCAGATGAGTTATTCCACTCCCAGCCAATAGGAGGAGCACCCACCCCCAGGCTTTGACAGCCAAAAAAAATCACCAAGATTTCTGTAATCCCACTTCCAGTTTGTTGTTCCCAATCATAGTTTCAAAAACGTGCCATTTATGCCTGCCAAAGGATGGCCTAATATACCCTTATTATGCTGATTGGAAAGCAGCTCATCAGCCCCAGAGACAGCATCTCTTCCGATGAAGTGCTTACCTTCCCAATACCAGCAGATGTCTGAAGGTGAAGAACATTGACAGGAACACCTTCTCTATCAAGTTCAACAGGAGGAAAACCTCATCAAGCCCTCTGCTGCTGAGTTAAAGAATGACCACTTTTGCTAACAATGAAAGCCTAGTGACATCATGCCCTCCTAATAGCTGAGAGTGAAATTGATGCTGAAGGATGGACAATTGTTCAAAAAAATGAAGAAAGCAAAGAAGAGGATGCTCAACTAAAATGAAGAAGGCCCCTCCCAAACACTTCTCTATTAACAATCTCTTTTGCCCAAAATACCGAGAGCTGTCTGCCTATGCCAGTTGTAGCAGAACTCGTGAAATAAAAACCCATACCTTAACATCTCAGTGAAATCTAACCTGGCTGCTGATATGATCATCACCACAAAATCAAAATAAACAGCCGACTTTCTACGAGCCAACACCGATTTCTGATTGCTTGATCCATCTGAGAGTTAGAAAAGCGGTTATTGCAAGTATCCGACTGCCCTACCTTTGGACCCCCTTCTACAGCTGCAGAATGTCCTAGAAGCACAGAGATATATTGGAAAGTTGGGGAATCCCACAGGAAAGATACATTTCAACCAAAATTTCCCTTGGAGTATGGGATCCTCCCCACAGAAGTCTTCACACCCGAACCACTACAATGCTGCAAGTGCCAGAGAATTGAACACTACTGCAGCCACCGCACAGCTAAGGAGAGGTGTGGTATGTGCAGCAAACCACACCCTACTACAAAAACAGTGCCTCGATGCTTTTAAGAGGGAGGTATAGTGGAAAGTAAATGCCAAACTGCTCTTTTAATCAATGCAATTAAAAAGTTGCAGAGATGAAAGGCACTCCTTCACTTCCAAGAAAATCAAGGCCCACTCCTAAACACAAAGCAGTAAGTTGAGATGACCAAGATGGAATCACAGCAAACACCCTCAGCAGCACCACAGCAGCATTCACCATCCAGACCACGAAAGCCGAACAAGAAAGTAAACTAGTCAGTGCCAAGTGAAGCAGTGCCTGCCTCATCCCCTCCTTCTAATCCAAACTAACTTCCACCTTCCAAACCGACCAATCCTCCGTCCCTCACCCATTCCTCACTCCCTACTCCTTCCTCCCTCCAAATATTTCAGCCAGTGCCAGCCACGAAAGTGGCAGAACAAGTATCGACAGTTGCATAACACTCACAATTGAAAGCCATCATTCATTCTCTTTTGAACAACTGGCAGGAAAGCCAGGTAACAAGAGACACTTTATTCAAACCTACAGGCCCAGAGCAGCTACTGTTCAATTGAATACCAGCTGCCCCTTAGATCTATTTCCCCCTTCCCCTTCCCCCGGCACTGTAAACGAGAGACCAGAGAATAGGATACGAAGGACCCTAAGAGCCCGCTAGAGTAACTGAGCCACTTCTCAACTGAGCAAAACTT
>NC_087207.1:43021901-43029401 GCF_015104395.2 Macrobrachium nipponense
GCTGCAACTTAAAGTGTTCAGATTTCATGAGCTCAGATTTTGAAGGTATAGAGATGAAAAATGTTTATCTGTTTTGCTGTGTGAAAGGTCCTCTCTCTCTCTCTCTCTCTCTCTCTCTCTCTCTCATTACACTAAAGCCTCTAAACTTCTAGACACTTATCCAGCAATTATATAAAAACGACCTGAGGTCCGGTTTCTTTGGTGCAGAAGAGCGAAGAAAAAGGCTCCAATGAAAAGGAGAAAGAGGGATCCGATTGAAATTGCTGCAGGGAGAGAGAGCATCACGGACCTTCAAAGAAAATGAGTTGAGCGGGAGGGAAAAATGGGAGAGGGAAGGGGGACCGAGGAACAACAGCTGAAAATCTAACCGTGGAAGAAACGCGTAGAAAAATGTAAATGAAGATAATGAAAATGGAGGGAAAGCAGAACATGAAACAAAAGCAGAACAAAGCTAATATTTATTGGATTTACTTACCGGAAAAATGATACCCTTATCAGCAAGAAGCGAATGTTCCCGAAACTCGAGCGTAAATATCAGTGTGGAATAATCATATAAATCTCAGGAAAAATATAAGCAGACAAAATATAGATAACTGACAAATAAAAAGGAATCAAATTGAAAAACAAAATGATTGCTCATAGTAGGGCCAGCCAAGAATATCCATGAATGAGTGAGTGGATATCGTATAGCTGGTGTCTCGGTCATTGGCCAGAGCCAACGTCGTTCGTGGGATAATTTTGGGTAAATCAAGATGATGATGCTACTGCATCACGAGAGAATCCTACTGAGTTTCCCCTGGAGACGAACACTGCTAAAGTTATCTATTAATACTCAGCGAATTGTTTGAAAATTTTCAATTTCATTGAAATTGGTTTCACTATCTTTCATCAATCAAATGGTCTTCACTTTTAATCACGAACGAGCAAGAATGACCCAACTGGTAAACTAAGAACTGAAAATGAGCATTCTACTTCATTATGGAATTTTCTTTGCTGCTATTCTATGCAAGCATTTCTTCGGTAATACCTTCATTTCTTATACTTTTAGCCAGTCCCGGCTGGAACTTGGAATTAATAGTCCAGATCACAAAACAAAAAGATGAGCTAATTTTACAGGTAAAAGAGATAATGAGCTACAAAAGGAAGGTAGGCATCTGGGCAGATGAGACGATAACATGAACAACTAATCGGTTTCATTAACTTTAATCAGAGGAACTACATCACTCTTTTATTATATTCCTTTGTTTCTCTCTCTCTCTCTCTCTCTCTCTCTCTCTCTCTCTCTCTCTCTCTCTCTCTGTATCGTGCTCTATTACACTTTGAAATAATTTATTTTGGCAATAAAATCGGTACGAATTAGTTACTCTTTCACCTGGTGGACCTCAAGAGATCTAAAATCCTGAGAACCCTTTCCGATCTGTCGGGCTCAAAGAGGATTTGGTTTCGGATTGGTTCTCTATTTATACTTTCAAGTCCATGATTCCTTATTGCATTTTCAGGATAAAAAATCTTTAATTTTCTGAACGATGAACGCCATTAATAAGGAGTAGAATTTTAAGAACCAACAGTTTCTATAGTTTTATATATATATATATATATATATATATATATATATATATATATATATATATATATATATAGATATATATATAAGCGAATTCCACAGGAAAATGATAGTCAGAAATCCAAGCGCTTTCGTCTTTACTCAGACACTGTCAAGGAGTTAATGAGGTACAATTGGAGAGAAAGGTCTCAGGTACAACACCAAGATCAAGAATACCAGATGGTTATTGTCAAAAGGGTAAAAATTAAAAGAGATAATCCAGGATTATCGGATATCATACGGTCACAAACCTAAACAGATTGACCCTAACTGAAATTACAAAGTTTCTTTACAGTCCAAAAACATGTAAAAACTGAATATATTAATTTTGTTGCTTATATTTATCTACAACTTTTTTCATTATGAAAGCATCAAGTTTGAAATAAAACCAAGACTTAAATTTAGAACATTTCTATTATTTGACCTGATGGAACAAGATTCAATGATATTCCTTTTAATTGTGTCATTACATGGGATTAAGGCTCTTGCTTGACTCCAGTTAATAGGATGGTCCAGTTTCAGAAGTCTCCTCTGCGACCGCCTGTAGTAACAGGATATGTAACTGACCTGCACAGACAGCAACTTTGACATCACGCCACCCAAAAAGATACATCAGCATTTCCTAAGCTTGTCACCTCGAGCACTGTCTCCAAGGGAAGCTAAATCGATGAATCCTACATTCTAAGAAAGTCACAGCATCTCACATTACAACTGTATCTTAAACATATTGTCTTAATACATCCTTCTTTTTATATAACACACACACACACACACACACACACACACACACATATATATATATATATTATATATATATATATATATATATATATATATATATATATATATATATATATATATATATATATATATATATATATATAATATATATATATATATATATATATATATATATATATATATATTTATATATATATATATATATATATATATATATATATATATATATATATATATATATATATATAATATATATATGCATGTGTGTGTGTGCGCGCACGCGCCCGTGTATACATGACTGCATTCCACTGTGCTTGATCCCTTCGGCCCTCACTTTCGAACCTCTCCGTCTTTTTCATTTACCTGGATTTTTCACCTTTTTTTTTTCCTGGCATCTCATAAGCAATTTCTTTCAGAGACAAAGTGTCACGGACGGAGGAGGAAAAGTCGAGTATTACAGAGAAAGAGGAAATGAGCGAGAGAAGCGGCATTGACTGGATAAAGCGAAGGAGGAAATAAGGAAAAGGAATTTCTTAAGACTCACTTTTCTGTTAATGAACAGACCGTGCAAATAAGTGTCTGAGTAGGAAATGTAGGAAATGATCCGTTCACAGTACATCTGGGGAAGAGCCGTTGTGATTTTGAAATCATTTAAAGAGGCCGCAAAGGACTGAAATTCTCGAAGCAGTAGGAGAAATCTCCACAAATAAAAGGCCAAAAGAGGAAGAAAATGAAAAATGTAACAGAAAAAGACGAAAGAGGCCATATTTTGCGGAAAGACCTGACGAAGCGGAATCAATCCGATCAAACAATCGGATCAAATTAGCGCCTTCCCTCGACGCAGGAAAATATATGAAATATTTCAAGCCGGAAATTTACTAGAAAAACAAATTACATTTTGGTTCGCTAAAATTCAAGTGTGCTTTCTGTTTCTGAAAACACAGGATAACATAAAACTGGCAATACTGGTGCAGCCAGGACACTGAATGTCAATTTTAACCCCACTATGGACATGGAAATCTTACACTATAAGCCTAAATTTATATCCACTTATTGTGGTCTTCCTTCTAACACCCTAATCTGTCTCTGTATTTGTTTCTCTAATTTACAACCGTACACCTTGAACCCTGTGTATGTGATAATCAGGAACCTTCAAAGGAAATGAGTCGAGGTTGGAACAAGGCGTGATGCGACCTCCAGCTTACTCGGGTGCGCGTGCAAGAATTTCCTCTCACGCATAAGTTTGAAACATCATATTCTTAAGTTAAAGCGAATTGGTCTTCGTAATTAATACTCATACGTAGTACTGCTTAGACTAACAACAAGGATCAAATAAAAAGGACACAAATTAAACACGTTCATATACTCTCAGTATGAGTGGAGACTCAAAATAATCGAACAGAAACAGCCTAGTAACTATTTCAGACCTTGATGTGGCATCGTTTTTCGGGAACATCTTCAAGACGTTTAGTCGGACTGTTATGACATTCTAACAGAATGTTACAAACACCGGCTGTGTAGGAGTTAGTCAAATTTATATACGTTGGGCGTTTCCTCTTATGATTTTAAGTTGTAGTCACCGAGAAACCAGACACCTGAGAAAAGATTCAAACAAGTCGACTTACCCCCTCCCCATCAGTTCCCTCCTCCCCCCACCTACAATCACCCCCATCCCCTCGCACACCCATCCTTCTACCACTTTCCCCTCACCTTCCTCCTCTTCCGCCTCCAATTCTACCACACTCTTTCTCTCTCTCTCTCTCGTCTGAATTACACAATGCACTGGAAAATATAAATATGGGCATTGTATATTATTATATCACGTGATTTTGCCACATTGTAACTCAAATGTATACGTATATCCCAACAATGACTTGGGTTTTTTCTAATGAGCTCCGCTGTGGTGTTCAACCTCATTCTGCTGTGTTGCTTAAGAATTGTCCTGAAATTACATTTATGACCTTAGATTGTCAGTTTGTGTATGGTCGTTTTTCTGCACTTGTTGTTTGATGCTTCGTATAATGTGGTGCGAGAGATTGGGCAACGGGCATAATTGTTCTACAAATAGATGTTGACACTAATATTGCAAATTAATTAATATTAGGTATAAAAAAAATTAATGGATAATGATAGCCACAAGAACTCATAGATTTCATTTTATTCATTTTCCACACTGACAAGGAATAGCTCGTCCTCATCATCGTAGTCAGAAGTGACAATGAAGGGTTCCACACTGTAATGGATATTGTCAGGGGAACTATAATCCTCCTCAAACTTCATGGCTCGCCGAACGGCACCTTCCCAAATCTCCGTGCTTGCACGTATTAAAATTAGGAGTGCAACCACACGTTTGCATCATTTGTGCTTCTAAGCAAATAGTCCATGGACAGCGTGATTGCAGCACACCTTCAGCAGCCAGCGACAAACCACTTTCTTGGATCGCATCCCAGTGAACATTTATAGTTTATTGTTCAAATACTCTATTCAGAACTGCCAACTCAGCCAACATTTCTATTTGTGTACTATTAATCAAAATTACTGTAGAATAACTAAGTAATTTAATTTAGAGAGAGGGAGAGAAGGGGGTGGGAGAATTGGAGGGAGGGGAGGTGATAGAAGGATGGGGTTGTGTGAGAGGGATGGAGGGGGAGCTTGTGGTGGGGAAGTCAACTTGTTTGAACCTTTGCTCACAAGTGGGGGTTCTCACTGACTACAACTTCAAATCATAAGAGTAAACTCCTAACTTATATAAATTTGACTAACATTATAGATTATGGTGGGGTGTTGTAAACATTGTGTTAGAATGTCATAACTGTCCCTGGATTTATTCTCACAAAACGTCTTCTCGCAAGAGCTTATATATATATATATATATATATATATATATATTATATATATATATATATATATATATATATATAGATATAGATATCTATATTATATCTATATATATATATATATATATATATATATATTATATATATATATAGATATCTATATCTATATATATATACATGTATATATACATGTTTGTGTGTGTTTTTTGTATCTATGAGCGTTTGTGTGTGTGTGTGTGTGTGTGTGTGTAATTATATGTAGCTTTTCTGCCAGCAAGTGCAGCTATGCCAATATAGCTTGGCCGGATCATGTTATGAAGTTTAATGGGCAACAGAATTTCTGTTCCGTAAAATATAAAGCATTTGCATGAAGGAGGGAGAAGGTAATGTCAAAAATA
Source organism: Macrobrachium nipponense (assembly GCF_015104395.2). Lineage (NCBI taxonomy): Eukaryota > Metazoa > Arthropoda > Malacostraca > Decapoda > Palaemonidae > Macrobrachium > Macrobrachium nipponense. Next base: position 43,027,481 of record NC_087207.1, read on the forward strand.
CTTTTGAAATTTCCCTTAAAGCAGGCGTCAAAAGACAAAATGGTTTTGGTAAATTAATATTTCAAGTCTCTCTCTCTCTCTCTCTCTCTCATCTCTCCTCTCTCTCTCTCTCTCTCTCTGTGGCTTCAATTTCTGATTTACAAATGATTAATGATCGTTGATTGTAAGATAAATATTTGGGAAATATCAAACTTTCAGAGGTGAAAGCAAGAAGCCACATTATGAACGTTATGTAGGAGATGATTTGTTAATTGTATCTGTTGGCAGAGCGCATAATAAACATTATAATAACTATCAATTAGTTTAAGACTAAAAAATTCAAAAATGATTTAGAAGCTTAAAATGAATCTTTTCCTCACACTTTTAAGGAAAAGATCTAAAAGATACTAGCCTTAAAAAGAAAAATTTCAAAGTAAAAAGGTAAAGACAAAGAGGCCATATTTGGAAGGACCTGACGAAGCGGAATAAATCCGATTAAATTAACGAGTACCCTCGACGCAGGAAAATATATAAATGAAATATTCGAAGCCCTAAATTTACCAGAAAAACAATTACTTTTTGGTCCTGTAAAATTCCAAAGTGTGCTTTCTGTTTCTGAAAACATAGGCTAACGTAAACTGGCCATATTGGTGCAGCCATGACACTCGGTGTTAATTTCAACCCCACTATGGACATTTGGAAATCTCACATTTCAAGTTTTTTTTTTTTTTTTTTTTTTTTTACTGAGGTCTCCTGTGCATTTCGAAACCTGTCCTTTCCGATAGTTTAATATTTATAGGTCATTATTATCATAGGTGATTAGTCTCTCTCTCTCTCTCTCTCTCTCTCTCTCTCTCTCTCTCTCTCTCTGTCTGGTTTATCAATAGAATGAATAGCATACTCATGTCGCTAGCGAGTAGACACGTATTCGATCCAGAAGCCGGAAGAGGAAACGAAAGGTATAGAAATGGTTGCTTAATAAATAATTGAACTAAGCAGTGGGTCATAACTGGGGAAGAGAGAGAGAGAGAGAGAGAGAGAGAGAGAGAGAGAGAGAGAGGCACCATTATTACCAGTGCAAAGTGATTTTCATCTATGAAAACATAAACAAACCACTGGACCATATTTGACAACAGTGGCGCCTCAACGTTTAGCCTCACCACATCGGAGGCACCAAGGTGGAAGAAGACTTTTCTTCCGCCTTGGGAGACACCATTCATAAGGACGTCTCTCTCTCTCTCTCTCTCTCTCTCTCTCTCTCTCTCTCTCTCGTTAGTACCAATAGTTTAAAAATCTAAGCTTTTATATCACCGTGTAAGATTTATTCCACGACTGAATGTAAAATGTCGCCAGTTTCGCTTGAGCCTAAGAAATAAAAATCACCGCAAAGCGCGAACAAAAGGGAGAAAAAATGGACTCAATTGAAATGACTGGGGGCAGAGTATCAGGGACCTTCAAAGAAAATGATTTAATGGAAAAGGGGACCGACGAACTAGTGCTAAAAAAAAATAAAAAAAAAAAAATAAAACAGAGAAAGCTGGAATGACGGTAACGGAAAAGGAGGGGAAGTTGAAAATGGAGTATAACAAGGCATTACTGACAGCTAATACCCTCGAGCCCATGGAGATATGGGGTGATTATGGGGAAGCTCTGCAATTTAAACGATAATGGCAAAATGCAATTTCAATAGGACCAGAATTGTACATATATTGGAGAGAGAGAGAGAGAGAGGAGAGAGAGAGAGAGAGAGAGAGACTAGTTAAGCCGCCTGGTATTTAATCATATTTCCGAGACATATGCTTATTCTGCATCGGCCAGAGAATCCACATAAAACAGCAATGATGACAAAACATTATTTTCCGTAACTGAAGAGAACAAACTTGTCTCTCAGAAATAATTGCACAAAGACCTCGTAAAACGAATCGAATTAGGCGAAATTCAG
>NC_087207.1:43034401-43051901 GCF_015104395.2 Macrobrachium nipponense
AGGATATCTGGGTGTACATTTGCAACTGAAAAGTGTTTTAATAATTTACTGTATGCTAATTACACCGTTAATATACGAAATATGATATTATTATAATCGTTGAATGTCACTATCTAAAGCCCGGGACGCAGTGTTACCATACAAAAACACCACAGGCGGATGGACAGATGAAAAAAAACAGAGTATAGTGTTATGGAACCAGGTAAGTCTTGGGTTTCCAAAACCCCTGAAGAAAGTGACTCCAGTCATGTTGACTTAGACTCTGAATTATGTATCTCTGCTCATCTCTTGATGAGAATTCCTCAGGAAGGTCTACCTAATGAGCTGGAGGAAGAGGATTTTGTATATCTTGGAGTAGAGTCTGAAAATGGTATAGAAATTGAAGCCTTAAATTATCTGGGAAGTTATATAGCTCATAAGTACAGAAATAAATATCCTTCCTTAGGATTCACAGAAATTGAAGGCCTAAACAACGACTGGATCTCCAAAGTGAGGAGGAAAGTATTGTTTAGGCCCAGTCCTCAATTTGTCAGTAATTGAAAGGAAATGGAATAACTTTAAATCTTTTCATGGGGAACAGTTCAAACAAGGTGTTGATGGGATTACGAAATTAGTTAATATTTTCAGGGAATTAAACATTGATGCTCCAGAGGAAGTAATGAAGTTCTTTATTAGGTGCAAAATACATTTTAGGATGAAGATATTAAATGCTGAAAGGAAGTCAGAATTTCTTAAAAAAGGTGTAAACAAAATGAAAAAAATTCTTCAGTAATTCTTGGTAAATAATAGAACAATACGCCAATTCAATAAACGTCTGGAAAGTTTTTTTTTTTTCATATTCAGTCACCCTCGTTACTTTCGTTATTTGTATTCCAACAAGATTATATTCTGTATGGTAAGGTCTTACATATCTTGATATTACTGCGTTTTAAAGTGAGAGAGAGAGAGAGAGAGAGAGAGAGAGAGAGAGAGAGAGAATTTTCCTGTATGGAAATTGTGAACACCAGCATAGCAACAAATGACTGTCAAAACATACGTAATCATCAAGTGCACTGCCCAGACGACGCGCACCTGCGACGTCACAGTGCGGGAACCGAGCGACCGACGATCTCACCTTATGTTATTCCATCTTCCATCTTGGGCTCCACACTCTTTTGATTAAAATACGTGACGAGCGTGAAGGATTAAGGTGCAGATATAAGAGAGGAAATTAGTTTCCTTTGACGAAGAAGTATATTTCTAGGCATAAGATGACCTTACAGTGCCAGAATATATCACAGCAGAAAAATTTTTTGATGTAGAAATAGAAACGCATTCGAACTTATGCACGGAAAGTTTACTGAAGCATTCCGTTCACGCATGAATGCACACTTTCGAACATGGCGTATATGCGCAGTCAATCGTTTTCACGGCGTGCTTGCGCGTATGAATTTATGCATGCATTGGCTCTGGAACATTTTCGTACAATTACTTACACACCCCCATCGGTGAAGACAAACGCAAGGGTGTAGCGACTTTCCGTTTCCTCATAAATCTACTTAAGATTAATTTAATGAAAAAAAATTTCAGGCAGAAAGTTCATAAAAGCAAGTAACGATAATTATTTGCGTAATATGAAGAAATTTTTTCAAGTTATTCATGAACTGTTTAATTCTCGTTATTCACAAGACAAATGAATGTCAAATAGTCAAAACTTTTTAATTTGTAATAATAAATGATATATATAATAATTCCTAGAGGTTATAACATTCTTTAATTAAAGTCTAGCATATTTCATTGGGAGATGTTTGTAAAAATCATACGATGTAAATTGTCCTTATTTTCCAGTGAATAAATCGAGGTGTTGTGGAAGAACCGCCTAACTTTCGATTATTCAAAAAAAAATTGCGGAACGAAAATACGTTCTGTAGAATATATTAATTCCGAAATACCTACAGTCTCTCGAAAATTATTATCAATAAAATATCAAGAGCTGAAAAATGAAATAGAGTCGTTACGTCAGAAGGGATATTTGGAAATTCGGGAGTGATTAAACAGGTAGGCCAGTGGTTCTCAGCCGGGGGGAATTTTTGAGTTTCAGAGGGGACTTGCGCCAAGGATTGGCAGGCTCGAACTGGCTCTAGGACCACACAAAATGCTGTGTGCATCGGTCTGCACCACTGAGAAGTCACGCTGGGCTAACTTGTGTGTTCGTGTTAGGATTTTGTTGCATATTATTTGGAATAAACGTTTGGAATAAATGTTTGAGGAAGACAATTTTGGAAAGTGTGGGTGAGGGACATCCTGACATTTGGTGAAAGGGTGCATGGGCCAGAAGAGGTTGAGGAACACTGACTTAGGGAAAGGAAGTAATGAGGAGGAGGATATGTGGAGGACGAGGGTCGTGATGAGGAAGAGACATTGAACCAGAGACGCCTCATCAGCAGAATAATTGGCCGAACCACACAGCAGAGACTTGCGATGATATGAAAGAGAAAGCAAAGTTTTCAAAGAAAATTTCGATGTCTATATCCAGAGTATTCATCGACTGTTTCAAGAGTACAAGGAGATACGGAAAAAGCAAGGACCTTACTCTTGATAATATCGTTTCCAGAAAGGTAGTGAAAAATACACAGGGATCAGTAAAATCGTGATTTTGGAGTTATCCATATCTAGGTTTTAGTTTACATGACAAACTTAAACCAAAAGGTTATAGAAATGAACATCATGAGAGGGTAAATAACTTGACCAACAAGAAACGGCCGAGACTCCTGATAAAAGTCCTTCATTTACTCGAGGAAATAAATTGAAAATTTATCATCTCTCTAGAGAAAGCCGAATTCTCTTCTGATTATCAGATAACTAATTAAAACAAGAGTGCACCCACACGTTTGCTCTACCATTGCAAATATTCTATATCTATCCTTGAAGCATTCTCTTTTCTCACCCCATTTGATATGAAAGACGAATTTTCCAGTTATAGAAATAGTAAGAAAACATTATTCTTGAAAGGGGACGAAAAGTAAAGGAATAAAGATGGAATCAAGAGTCTGCGAACTGGCTTCTCACTTTAAAACATAACAGTGATTATTCACTCGGTGTAATCGAGTTCTAAAGCGTAATTGTTAAACCGAAAATGAACTCCATGCTTTATTAATTAACATACGAGATGAAGGCAAAGGATTAAGGAACAGATGTAAGGGAGGAAATTAATTTCCTCTGAGGATGAGGTATCTCTTTAAGTATGCTGTGGTCCTACACAGATATGGAGGGTATCATGTCAAAATACATTCCTTCGATTTAAAAAATGAAATCCCTATTCGAATTTATTTATGCCAGCGTAGCCACTCAAGTATTTTCGCATGCATGCACATAACATACAAAACATACAAAGCCACGCATACAGACAGGTTTTCAATTTATTATCTCCAAATGAGTATAACGAAAATTAATACGAAGTCAAGTAAAAATGTTCCCAAAGCAAGTATCGATGGTTTCTATAGACTCATTTTATCTACTGGTTCATTCTTGAGACCTGCAAACTGATGATCGTGCTTTTTGTTAACACCGACTTCTACCCATCGCATTCAGTACTTTATCAAGTTATGTGATCCGATTCAAACTAATATTGATCCAATTCTGTAGCCTGGCATTCGCGATATTCTGATGACGTCATATGACACAAATGCGAACTCATTTGTTATTAAAAAATGTTATTGCAGTGGCGAAAGAATATTTTTCTTAAGATTAAAAGTAACGAAAATATTTAAATCCCACAGTTTCTTCAGAGTGGGGAGACTCTTCTTAATGTAAGAAGGGGTGAAGAATAAAATAAAGTCGTTGCTTTAGCAGGAATATGAGGGAACTCTGGAGTGATAAAACACGCAGGGACAGAAAGTAATGAGGAGGAGGATATGCGGAGGACGAGGGTCGAGATGAGCAAGTGAAACTGAACCAGATATGTCTCATCAGCACAGTAATTGGACGAACCACGACAGCTTGAAATGTTATAGAAGAGAAAATAAAGGAGATGAATAATCATGGAAATTTTGCTGTCCACATCCAATTAATTCATCCTCTGTTTCAAGAATGGAAGGAGAAATACAAAGCATAGACAAAGTGAAATCCAGACAGTACATAAAAGTTATTGACTTGAAATGAGAAACATGAAATTATGGTACAATAGCACAAAGAAATTTTAAGAGCAGTTGAAGGTAATTTTATATACAGAAGAAACGTGGTGCACTGTAGGCGTTACTAAAGGTTGCTTACAGCATCCCTTTGGCCCTTATCTGCATCCACATCTTAGCCATTTACTTTACCTGCGTTCCCACTTACTTTCTTCCACCTTAATACCGAACTGCTACAAATCATTGCTTTCACGGTATTAACCCCTTAATGGCTGAAGTCCCCCATTGCTTGCCACCAAGGAACCTTGATTTGCATTTATGGTTATTTATGTTTGAATTCATACTACTACAATGGACAAATTTAACGTGCATGAAACTTTTAAAATATTTTCAGCTAAATAAATATAGTTTTTTTTTTTAAATTGTGATGGTAATCAAACCATGTTTTGAGCACTGTAGCAAGCTATATTTATTTAACAATCTCATGTGAATTCCATTTTCTAAAAGAATTTATTAAAATCCAGCTTTTTAATAAAGTTTGATTAAGCTAATTTTCATGAAATTGCCATTATCATTATTTAGTTTTTATTACAGTTTCTCAGTCCCTCGAATGAGTTGCTTCATAGCAGTAGGTAAATTATACAATAACCATCCAAAGTTCAATTATTCCTTGGCATTTCGGTAGATCTTTCTACCATTTTCTAAAGGTGAATGAATGCCATAGTTTTACCCACAAGCGGGCTTACAGAAATCTTGGAGATTTTTTATTTTTTGTCGTAGCTCCTCCCATTGGCTGGGAGCAGAATAACGCATCCAAGAGAGTTGGCTGATTAACAAAGGTATTGAATGGCTGGTGCCAGGTCCTGGGAGTTCTAGTCATGGGGCATTCTGCCTGAAGTAGCAGGCAGCTGAATTGTTATCTAAAGGGCATGCCTTGCTGTTCTCCTGGCAGTGGTAGAAGAAGGAAGGATTTCCTGGGTAAATTTTAGCAAAAGTTTCCATCGAGAGAGAGCAAAGGCCTCCTTATAGCTACCAGAGACGGCAGTGGTTGTTGTTCCTGGGCAGGATTTCCACACTCCTTACGACCTACTAGCATTGGGGGTCATTGCAGTGCTGGCGGAGGCTCTGGTGGTGCAGGAATCGCAGCCACTTGGTGGTGAGAGAAATTAAGGAAGCCATGAAAGAACTCAGCAAGGAGAAGGACATTTTAATCCTGATTTGTCGTAAGGAATACCATCAGAAACTCGACAACATACTTAGAGATCCCTCCAATTTTGCCACGTCACGAGGAACCCTGTCGATGACATTACAAAGAAGGCTAACCTCATAATTGAAAAAATGATTGCTTCTTTAGATGCAGTATGCCAGCCCAAAATTAGTAGAGACGTGAAAACCTACAAGGCCAACAACCCCCTCTTCCCCATAATAATCCAGTGCCCAATTCCAACCTAACAGCTGGCCAACTTTGGACAAAATTTTTACTCCATATGCATACAGTGAGCTCTGCATTGCTTCATCCATAGAGTTTCTTAGGCTACTCCATGCCGTTTCAGGGCATCATTGCATCATTGGGTTTTTATTGCCTTTTTATCAACATGCCTGTAGAGGAAAGGATATGAATGATTCTTGACAGGGTCTACAGAGACAACTCTACCCCAACACTGAAAGCTCCTGAGGCATTCCTGTGGCCCCTGCTCGAAATATGCACTGAGAAGGCCACATTCATTTATCAACAAGGGCAAACGTGGACACAGATCAATGGAGTAGCCATGAGTTCCCCTCTAGGTGTGTTATTCGTCAAATTTTATATGGGGTAGTCGAACAGCGTGTCTTCATTAGGATCCCCAGGCTAACTGTATATGTTCAGTATATCAATGGCACCTTCATCAACATCACTGATGAAGATGAACTTGAGACACTCAGGCGTTCCTTTGAGGAGGACTTGATTCTCCATTTCACATATGAAAAAAGTGTGGCTGGCATCATTCCTTTTTTGGATGTCCATGTAACCAGCACCCATCAAGGCTTTCATATGCAGGTCCAACATAAACTAGCCGACATCAGTCTCTGTTCCAGTGACAATGTTGAATGCCCAGAAAAAAAATTATTCCTTGTCATGAATGTTTACGTTCGTCGTGAACTCTCACACTGCTTTTAGAATAACACTTCTGATGAGCTCAAACATGTCACAAAATCCCTGATTGATAATAGCCATTCTTACTGTTGGGTACCCCAGGTGGCGAACTGAACTGAAATAAATATCTTTGGCACCCATGTAAAACCCATCAATGCAAACAAAAAGGTCGGCCTTATTGAATACTGCAATGACTGAAAGACTGCCCAGTACCTCATGAGGAATAGCCCTGTCACTAGTGATGATCCCACAAAGAGGAGAAGAGTGGTTTACCAAATATGATGCCCCAAGAGATGTTGTCATTCATACATTGGTATGACTATGACTAGACTCTACAAGAGGATAACTTCACCTACACGATGGAGCTGTACAACAGCACTGCATGAGGGAACAGAGCAGTGATCCCCAATGCCAGCAGATTATAAGGAGCACAGAACTTGCGGATGGTAACAATGACTATTGCCAACTGGAATATAAGGAGGCCCTCATGATTCTCCAATGGAAACCATTGCTGAATGTTACCTAGGAAACCCTAATTCTCCCTGCCACCTTCAGGAGAATGTCAAGGTCCACCTCTCGGATAGCAAATTAGCCACCTACTACTTCACCCTGCATGCCTGCATCAGTCAGCCAGAATCTCTCAGATGAGTTATTCCACTCCCAGCCAATAGGAGGAGCACCCACCCCCAGGCTTTGACGACAGCCAAAAAAATCACCAAGATTTCTGTAATCCCACATCCAGGTTGTTGTTCCCAATCATAGCTACAAGAACGTGCCATTTATGCCTGCCAAAGGATGGCCTAATATACCCTTATTATGCTGATTGGAAAGCAGCTCATCAGCCCCAGTGACAGCATCTCTTCCTGATGAAGTGCTTACCTTCCAATACCAGCAGATGTCTGAAGGTGAAGAAACATTGACAGGAACACCTTCTCTATCAAGTTCAACAGAGGAAAAGCCATCAAGCCCTCCTGCTGCTGAGTTAAAGAATGACACTTTCGCTAACAATGAAAGCCTAGTGACATCATGCCCTCCTATAACTGAGAGTGAAATTAATGCTGAAGGATGGACAATTCTTCAAAAAATGAAGAAAGCAAAGAAGAGGAGGCTCAACCAAAATGAAGAAGGCCCCTCCCAAACACTTCTCCTATTAACAATCTCTTGCCCAAAATACCGAGAGCTGTCTGCCTATGCAGTTGTAGCAGAACTCGTGAAATAAAACCCTTACCTTAACATCTCAGTGAAATCCAACCGGGCTGCTGATATGATCATCACACCAAAATCAAAATAAACAGCCGACTTTCTATGAGCCAACACCGATTTCTAACATCTTGATCCATCTGAGAGTTAGGAAAGTGGTTATTGCAAGTACACGACTGCCCTACCTTTGGACCCTCTTCTACAGCTGCAGAATGTCCTAGAAGCACAGAGATATATTGGAAAGTCGGGTAATCCCACAAGAAAGATAGTTGCCACCTTCCAAGTATACATTTCAACCAAAATTTCCCTTGGAGTATGGGTATCCTTCCCCACAGAAGTCTTCACACCCAAACCACTACAATGCTGCAAGTTCCAGAGAATTGAACACTACTGCAGCCACTGCACAGCTAAGGAGAGGTGTGGTAAATGCAGCAAAACCACACCCTACAAAACAGTGCCTCGATGCTTTTAAGAGAGGAGGTATAGTGGAAAGCAAATGCCCAAACTGCTCTTTCAACGCAACGATTGGAACAAGCATTGCAAAACCAGACTTTAAAAAGTTGCAGAGTTGAAAGGCACTCCTCCACTTCCAAGAAAATCAAGGCCCACTCCTAAACATAAGCAGTAAGTTGAGATGACCAAGATGGAATCACAGCAAACACCCTCAGCAGCACCACAGCAGCATTCACCACCAAGACCACGAAAGCAGAACAAGAAAGTTAAGTAGTCAGTGCCAAGTGAAGCAGTGCCTGCCTCTTCCCTTCCCTCTAATCCAAACTAACTTCCACCTTCCAAAACCCCTAAACCGACCATCTCCCCTCCCTCACCCATTCCTCACTCTCTACTCCTTCCTCCTCCAAAATTTCAGCCAGTGCCAGCCACGAAAGTGGCAGAACAAGCATCAACAGTTGCATAACACTCATAATTGAAAGCATCATCATTCTCTTTGAACAACTGGCAGGAAAGCCAGGTAACAAAGAGACACTGCTGAAATGCATAGAACCTCACTTTATTCAAACCTACAGGCCCAGAGGAGCTACTGTTCAATTTGAATAGCCCTTAGATCTATTTCCCCTTCCCCGGCACTGAAACGAGAGAACCAGAGAATAGGACGAAGATCCTAGAGCCCGCTAGAGTGACTGAGCCACTTCTCAATTGAGAAAAACTTGAATGGCATACAGCCATCTCATGTATAAGCAAAATATCACCCATTCACCACACATCACCAGCATTCATCTCCATATCCAAAAGGAACTTTTATTCCCATCCTTTTTCTCTAACTTGAATTTTATCCCTTCCTCCCCAGGCTCTCCTACTTACTGGGACTTGCTGCTATAACACTTTTTCTCCTACTACTTTTCATTCGTGGCCCAGTGGGTAAAATGAGCCAGTAGTATATCCAGAGAAGCATTCAGAATACCAATCATCGGTTACGGGCTGCTAAAAAGCAAGAGCTCGTGTCAGCTAAAGGCTGGCTGAATCTAAATGCCTACCTACTACCTATGCCTGGCTTCATTCGGCTAAAGAAAATGGTAGAAAGCTCTATTGAGTTGAATATAGAATTTAGGCCAAAGGCCAAACACTGGGACCTATGAGGTCATTCAGCGCTGCAATGGAGATTGGCAGTAAAAGGTTTTAGTGGTCTATTGAAATGTCGAGGAATACATGAACTTTGGAAAGATGCTGTATAATTTACCTGCTGGTACTTAGAAACTCATTCGAGAAATTGAGAAACTATATTACGCACTAGATGGTATCCAGATGGCCATTCTATTATTATTATTATTATTATTATTATTATTATTATTATTATTATTATTATATTATTATTATTATTATTATTATCCCATATATTTACTTACTAATTTTATACATGCACTTTCATTCCTTCATCAGTCTTTACAAACTTTCTGAAGTTCTTTTCCTTTTTTCTTAGAAAGTCTTCAGATCTTTTTTTTTTTAATGAAGTTCTCGGTTTGTGACTAAGTCTCGAAAAGCCTAATAATTACTTCATAAAGTCCTAACCCTGACATTTGAAGAATGATGATGGAAAGAAATGATTCGCAGAAAGCCAAAGAAATATTTAATGGAAAGATAACGCCTACTTGAAACTCATAGGCTAAAAGGAGAAAATACGACGTAAGCAATAACACAATCTTCGCGATCCGTTAAAAAGTCTCAATTTATTCTAAGCAGGATTAAACTGCTCTTGTACTAAGTAAGCCAAACGACGAACTGAACGACTACCGCCTGCCTAAGGAAATACACAATGCAACATAGTCTTGTACGTTTAAGGATTATGACCACTGTTGAGTTTATTCTCTAGTTGTATTCCTTCTAAGTCCCTTTCCTTTAATTATCAGTTTCGAGATTACAGAAATGCTGTTTAACAGAAGACTCCATTCCGTCATTAAATACTTTTCATATCTGTTTCTTACCGTTCAAAAATATTTTACAAAACATTCAGAAACTAAAGTGTTATTGTGGCAAGTGAAACGATAATGACCTAACAGAATCTGACTGAGCCATGTGATAAAATCACTTCAACTGAGCAAAGACCAAAATGTAAATTGATTATCTACTCAGTGCAAAGCTCATTTTCTTGTTGCAATCAGAAAACTAATCAAAGCACAGATGCGCCCAGACGTTTGTACCTCCGCTGCAAACATTCTATGTTCAGTGTATAAGATTCCCTTTGCTCTCCCCATATGATATGAAAGCAGACTTTCTTCCAGTTGAAAAACGAACGAATAAATATGATAAAGAAACGAGAGTATATAAAGCAAGTAGAAAGAAGATATTCTTCGCACAAGTATCTATGAACTTTCTTTTTACTTCATGAATACTTCGCTGATTATTCAATTACCGTGATCAAGTTCTCAATCTCTTTGCGTCCAAACTCCGCTGACCTGATCTTCAGCTAAGAATGAGTTCCTCCTTGTCCTGTTAATTAACAGGATTAGCGTACAGATATCAGGGATGCAATTCATTCCTTTTAATGGTGAAGTCTCTTTCAAAGCAAATGATGCTTTTGCAGAATACCAGCGAACTCAAGCATGCAAAACTACTCAGTCTCCGCAAACAAACACGCACACACATTCGAATCCACGAAAGCGCATTCATTCACACACATCCACACATTCGAACATATGCTCTCAAGCAAAATCGTACACTCAGACATACATTCGAGCTGATGGACATATAGACACTGAATCGTTTTCGTATACACCCTTACTCGCTCGCAATCCGGTTGGATTCTCAATTGAATATTTTATTGCGAAATATCTAGAACTAAAAACGAAGACGATCAAAAACTTTCTAAAATAAGTTTCAGTAACTAAAATAAAGGCACTATTGGCCGATTTGTGGAAACTTCTGAATAATTATTCGCCTACGTTGATGGTATAATCCTCATGGTTCACAGTATGGATCAACTAACAAATTATTTTCCGATAAAATTTTTACTTTCTCATTAACTGTCTATAGTTTTTTCTTTAGTCAGTATCCCTTAAAGTATCATATATGATAAGCTAAGCATCTTACACCACAAAAAAAATTTATGTAAAACGAAATCAGACAGAAAAGGTGATGAAAATGACTCACAAAATCAAATTAATCTCCAAGATGTTACTTCGCAAAAAAAGCTAATTTTCAAAATGCCAGAAAAACTTAAGAACTAATAGTAAAGTATCGAGAGTTCAAGAACGAAGCAGAGTCGTTGTCTCAACAGGAATATGAGGGAATTCGGGAGTGATAAAACACGTTGGAGAAAGACAGTAATGTGGAGGGGGAAAGCGGTAGGTGAAGGTCGAGATGAGAAGGTGAAATAGAACCTGAGATGCTCATCAGCATAGTAATGGGGTGACCAGGCCAGTTCCGAGACTCGCCATGACGTAACAAGGAGAGGGCGGAGGGAAATGAACTTTTTATTGACAACATGGAAGACAGGGTCCAGCCATATTATGCTCAGCTGTCAAGGTACAAAGTGAAGCAGAAAGTCTTTCGATGTGTTCATAAGATATCTGTTCATAATGTAGGAATAAGTGTAGCACACATATAGAGATTAATGATGGAATAATAGGAAACCCAGAAATGTTTACGCCTTAAATAATAAGACAAAAGTACTGGATAAGGAAACGTGGACAATCAAGAAGTATGAAATTATTGAACAATATAAGATAATGTTTACGATTAGTAACGAATTTATTTTTTTTTAATTATAAAATGGTACAATGAGGTACTACGCAACTAAGTAGCCAGTTTTCACATCCGCAAAGCTAAGGAATCAAGTGCTACAAGCAACTGTTCTTTCACTAATAAGTTCGACCTTGTGAGTTTTGGTACATCTAGAAATTAACTTGTAAATATACTTCCTTTGTAAATTTGATCCTTAGAGTTTTCCTTACATTTTCCCTTGAAGTCTAACTTGGCCCTAAACCGTAAAATTCTGTTCATATACTAGTCATATGCGTTTCCAGGGTTGGTTCAGCAAGGGGAACTAGATTTATGAAAATATATATAATATATTGTGTAAGATGCCTTATGCTATAAAATCAGTAACAAATTTCATACAAAAGATTATTTGCACTAGCAATCACCCTATTACCGCATTAAATCCAGAATATATACAGTGTAAACTGAATGTTGTACAGAGTGGATACCGCCTAACTCAGGAACCTTTCTATATGACCTTTCAGGTTAATGCAAAGGCCAGGCAGTGAAATACCCACTCATTTTCTCCTATTCTTGTCGACCGTTCAGCGATGACTGACGACTCATAGAGAATTTAAAATCGACCATATGGAAGTACGAGTGGTATGAGTAAGAAAGCAGTAGATTTAATTATGTACATATTGTATAAAAGAAAATTTGTGACACCATGGTTCACTATCCAATGAATTGAATCTGGTGGGCGTGAGCCAAGGGGCCTCACCCTTAGGGTTGATGAGTACCAGAGGAACCAAGCCATCCAGGTATATCACTTCTAGGGACGGAAAATATCTTCAACATGCACCATTTTCCTCTCTGGAGACGTGGCCCGGTTATGCTGTGGCTTTTGGGTTCTCATCTGCTCTCTGGAGCAGGAGTAGCGGGCCCCGCACTCTTTGACTGGGTCCCTAGCGGTCTCCATACCCATCTGGAGCTGGCTGAAATGTTGTCATATAAGGGCCATAAGATATTATGCCCTAGTAAAAAAAAAAAGTAATAAAAATAATAAATGGCATCCTCTCTCTGGGCTAAAAACACTCAAGTGAAGGCTTTAGAAAAATTACCAAAACGAAAATTAAGCAAAGGAAATTATAACCTTTGGTGTGCGTACAAACATGTTAAAACAAATTATGAAATGACCCACCCTGAGAGTGCTAGAAAAGACTCTTCATAAGCAGTTAACCTGACATGGTATCAAGTTGAGAAGAACACAATAATACATACATATAAGTGTGTGCGTGGGAGAATGATTGCAGGCGGAAAGTAAGTGTAGTTCAAAAGTGTTAGGAGGAAGGGTGTCGGAGGGAGAAAGAATGGAAGACCGGAAAAGTGATGAAGAGATGAAGTGGAAGAGAATCTGGAACTGCAGGCAAATGCCAGTGTTTCAACGTTCCCTTGATAAATTCCAGACTAGACTCCAATAGAAACTCCAAGTGTGCTTCCAATCTCATGGACTTAGTATACTGCTATCTTTCTTGCTTCCCTTATGCTGTGAATCACATCACTTCTCATCCTACCACCATCCGATATATTGCTTCCCAAATACGAGCCATATAAGCTTTCATTCCCCACCTTCCATAATGACTTTCATGGTTCCATCTTACTGGTTATAAATAAACTTCATAACCTTACTCCTGCTTAATAGTATGTATAATATATAATATATATATATATATATATATATATAATATATATATAGATATATATATATAATATTATATACATACATACATACATACATATCATACCATACATACATACATACGACTATACATAAATATATATATATATATATATATATATATTTGTATATATATATATATAAAATATATATATATATATATATATATATATATATATATATCTATATATATATAAATATATATATAATATATATATTGTGTGTGCTTGCGTCTGGAAAGTTAATGAGGAAGACAGAATTGAAGGGATACTGTCTAAAGATTATACAGTCTTTCGCGTCACTAGACTGCCTGTGGTAGCCAAAGTTCAGATGCTGGAAAAGATTATTTATTAGCCACAATTCCTTCACGTAAGTGATTTATGGATGTTGGAAGCAAAGAAGGATATTAATAAAAAAAAATCTTGAAGCATAAAGAGTATTAACATAAAAAGAGTACTAACTTAGTAAAAGTGGTATGAGAGCGAAAGCTGAAAACGGGGCGAAGTAGAGGTGGAACGAGGGTTTGCAGCTGGTGAGAGATGGATCAGTCTTTTGAGGTGTTCGGTCGCTTGGAAACAGTGGAAGAAGAAACATAGTGATGAAAAGATTCTATATTGGATTTGGAATGAGGGAGGCAGAGAGAAAGGGCTGGAAAGGGCTGGACAGATGGGTGAATAAGGTACTGGAAAGGCTGCGCCTCTACTTCCATGAGGCGAGAGAGCGCTTGCAAGACAGAGGTGGATGGTGTAGCAAGGGCAGATGGATTTGATGTGTTGCTGATGGGGCTTCTGTGAAGGTAAACAAAGCGAAATTTAATTTAGAAAATTTCCGTTCAGAGGGTTCATCCATGATTCAGCATGGCATGGTCGTTGACAATTTTTCCCTTCGAAAGCTATACATGCTGGGGTAAAAGGTTTAATATTGAAAACAAATTCGTATGGGCACGCGTGTGTATGTAGGTGTGTGTGTAGAGGGTGGGGGGGTTGGTGCGTCATGTTACAGGGAAAGCTGAAAGATACTTATTACCTTGAAAATTGTCACATATGTTACGAAAGAGAGAGAGAGAGAGAGAGAGAGAGAGGTCCGGATCAATGCAGCCTGTCGTGGAAGGGTCATTACACATCCTGCAAGATTATAAACATACACACTCATTGTGAAGGATTTTGTCATCAATAAAGTAATTTGATATAAATAGCAAGAAGAAACTTGAATCATGACAATGAGGTGCATGAAGGCAAAATCATATGAAAAATGGTTACAAAGTAATCCAAATTCTTGGCATGTTTTAAAGCTCCATTGAGAAGTGCAGCAATTTCATCAAATAAAGCATCTGCTCTTAAATAATAAAATTTCTCGGAAGTAACACTTTCTTATTCATATTCCTTAACTTTCTTCTCGGATCGGGACGGCGTCACGTCTTTTTATAAGACGGGCCGAGACAAAGAAGGCAAACCAAACAAAGAAGTCTAATATTTTAATGGCTTTTGTGCAGATCTTCCCACCCTGCCTCATCACCTCCAGAGCTGCTTGACGAGTCGACACCCACTAATGGCTCCGTTTGATATCTGCGACATCAGACACAAATCGTAACATTTCGAAATAAAAGCGGGATGTTAATCAGGTCTCCTTTTTGTGAAGAGGTTTTCCCATCATAGCGCATATGGGAGGTGAGAGGGGTCCAGTTTGCAAATGGTTGTAATGACCAGTAGCTATAATTTTCAAGAACTGGCAGAAAACAAGTTGTATATCAATAACAAAAACATATTTAGCTTTATATTATCTACGTTTTCGTAAAAGATGAGCAATGATACTATAACAATGACTGTGGTAATGAGATAAACAGCACATGCAAGAGCCATATCTCGGAATTATCGTATAACAATTTAGCAAAAAAAAAAATAAGAATCGCCACTCCTATTGCTTCTGCCCGAAAGCAAAGCAGGTGATGACATCAGGAAGTAATTTGCAAAGTGCACCAGCAGGTGAGACAGGTCACATAGGACTCTGAAGATTTTACGACTTATTTATTCGCCCATTATTCCGGGGTCTATGAGGTGAAGTGCAATATATTCACGGCGCGGGAAACGGGAAGGAATGGAAAATAGACTTTTCTTTATATTTGATATTTATCTGTACGTGACATATATCTGTTGCGTGTGTTTATGTATACTGACTTAAATAAAGCTATTATAATGCTAAATGCTAACACATGTAGACGTAAAAAAGCATAACGTCGTACAGAATGCTCAAAAATTATGATAAGCATTAAATCATCATTCAGTCTCGGTAATCAGAGAAAAGTCGAATCTCATTTCTTCCGACCTCAGCGAAGATGAAACGGAACCTCTGGCCATATTGCATTTTGAAGTCCCTTGGATAGATAACTTAGGGAGGTGACGATGGAGGACTTGTGACGAGAGTACGGTAGCTGAAGAAACAAACAACAATAAATTATAAAAGAAATACAAAGAAAATTGTTTATCCAAATGATACCACACAGAGGTGATTCAAGAGCCTCTGGTCTAGCCATTGGTGTGTCAATGTTGCATACATCTCGCACCCAACCTGTAGAACGAAAGCGTCTGTGGTGGTTGTGGGTGAAACTCAGCAAGGTCTTGGAGAGGACGAGAAGTGAATGCAAAATACACAAGGCCCATAGCAATTTAAGAGAGGGTTTTGTGTGGAACCCAAACCTCAGGATGACTCCTCCCTCTCTCCGTGTGCATAATCAATTGGCGACCCTCTCCCAGGTTGGCCTACTGATTCATCATGCCCCAGACCTGTTAAGAAAGGAAGGCAGTTTCCTTCTTCCGCGCTTTTCATGTAAGTGGCTGCATAACAACTGCATCATTTGCTCACTTCACAACTCTACTTCTAAGATGACAACAAAATTGTTACATCTATTCAGCAGTTGCCAAATAATGTGCTATCTTCAGAATTTGAATAATCCATTTTCAGATCATTCGTAAGTTCTGCACAATATGAAAATTACTTACGAGGTTGATGAAGATGATAACTGGAAAAATAATGGATTTACTGGGTACATTGTGCTTCGCAGAATATACTGAGGAGGCAACTCAAGTGCTCGGAACACCTTCACTGCATAACTTTTTAAAGCAAAACACTTATATCATAAGATATCTGCTTACGTATCATGTTACTTTTTTTCACATATGCGATTGCCTTCAGTGTAGATACGGACCAGGTATGATTCGCTAACAATTCTTGAAAATTGCAGATTTCTCTCTCTCTCTCTCTCTCTCTCTCTCTCTCTCTCTCTCTCTCTCTCTAAGATACCGCTGGTGTTATAACATTTGCTGCTTTATTATAAGCTTTTATTTAGCTTACTTTTTGTGTCTATTTGTTTGTTAGTCTTGGTCAATCCTTGCAACCCAATTTTCGACCTGTTCCCTTCGTACGATGGACTTGAAATTTTGCTTGGTTACTCAGTTCCCGTGACAATACAACCTTTCATGATAAGTAGGTCAGCAGTGACCTCTAGTGACTCTACAGTGACCTCTCCCTGCATCTAAGGATTTGTTTGAAAACTCTTCGGTAATTTCATAACTTTTTTGACTCGGTAAATAACACTACAGGATTTTTCAAACCTTTTTATTTTGACAGGATATCAATTTCGTTACCTACAATAATAAATCGGTTGCAATATCTGCCAAACCTAAAAACCATAAAATAAAAAAAAATAAAAAAACAAAAAAAGTTTCTTGAAACACTTTTATCAAATAAAATACACTAGAAAGTGGGAATACATTTTATTAGATATCAGGATTTTATTACAATTAAACATGTCTACAAAAATGAAACCGTGGAAGCCAAATATGGCAGGAATTGCTAATAAAAAATATATATATATTTTCTTGTAGCATTTCCTTCCATGTTTGGCGCCAAAGCTTTTATTTTTATCGACATGATTAATAGTAAGAAAATCCTGGTATCTCAAACAGTTTATTTTTCACTTTTTTCATATTTTTCACTTTTCTTTATATCTTTTTTATTTATTCGTTTCATCAAGAATTCGACGGTTAGTGAAATATATGCATTAATTGCTTTACTATATAAGCGATGTAGACTATCGGAAAAAACAAGAGTGCCTTTTTGCTGAATTTTTCAAAGATGTTCCATAATAATGATAACGTTGGTCTTCATGAG
>NC_087207.1:43056901-43089401 GCF_015104395.2 Macrobrachium nipponense
CCTACGTAAAATGCAGGAGCAGATTTCCTCTTTAGTAGGAGAATATTGAGAAAAGACCTCCCGAGGAAAAAAGGACGATTTTCTTCTGGTTAAGAGATCTCGTCCAAAGGGCGTTCCAGACTCCAGACTTATCTCCTCTACTCCTCGTACGAGTACAGAGAGGAATAAAGAAAGAAGGATGAAAACTCATAGAATTGGAGACGCAACTTACGGACAATGACGAAGAGTGTCCGAGTCGGACAGAAACCACCCAGTGGCGCTCGGCGCCAGAATTGACTACTCGGACGGGAAAAAGTGTCCTACGTCGAGGGACGGCGCCAACCAGACACCATTCGCCAGAAGCGGACGCCCGACAGGCAATATGTTCCTATGCGGACAACTATGTTCAAGCGATGCCTGCCTACCGCGGACAGCCGTGGCAAGGCGGACAGCCTGGATAGGAAAAACGTCGTGCGCAGGCAACGTCCGTCCGGCGCCAGGAGCCAGAAGCGGACAAGACGACAGGCAGAAGTGTCGTACTGGAATGACAACCCCGCCAAGCGCCAAGTTCCATATGTGGACAGCTCGGACAGACGACACAGTCCGAGACGGACAGATACGTCCAAGCGCATTGAAAGATTTTCTTCAAAAGAACAATACGGAGAAATCAACCAGGAAGCGTCTCTTTATGATTTGGACCAGGAACGGATTTCTCTGGACAGAGACGAAAGACGTCGCACAGGCGGGCCGTTGTCCTGTTTCACGATATGTCCGTTTCTGGTGAAAATCTGCCGCAAGCACAGCTGTCTCCTGAGAAGAATGCAAAATGTCGCACAGGCGGCCGTCATTCTTGTCAGGAGGGCTTAGATGATTATCGGGTTTTTTCTCAGGATCGGCATTCTCCCGACAGGGACACAAGATGTCGCACAGGCGGCCATTGACCTTGTTGGGAAGCAGTTGATCCTGCGAAGAGAGTCCTTCACCTTGCGAGAAGAGACGTTCTCCCTCGGCTAATAATGATTCTCCGGTGGAACTTGCATTAGAAGATGTCTCTGACACCGAAGATCAAAAAGCGGCGGGACTATCAGACTACAAAGCGTTGGCTGCGCTTTTACTCCAAGAATTTGGAGATTCATTGAGTCCTGCCGCTCCTCCTTCTCCTCGGTCGCTGTTCACGAGCGCGAAAACCGCAAAGTCGTCCTCCTTCTTGAAGATGCGGCCGACAATTTCCATGAAGAAGGCTTTGCAGTCTTTTGGAAATTGGCTTAACTCCAAGAAGGAGGCGGGAAAGACTGTCTTTACCTGCCCTCCCTCCAGACTTTCTGGGAGGAGGGTATCTGGTATGAGACAGGCGAAGTAATGGGACTCGCCCTCCCAGCGACTGCAGAGGCAGATTCTCAACGCTGGTGGACGCGTCAAGGAGACGCTCTCTTTCTTCAGCCAAGACAACTTGGGGAATGTCTGAATGACCATCTCCTCAAGGGATTGTTCCATGTCTTGGAAGTTTTCAACTTTCTGGACTGGTCCCTTGGGGTGATGGCCAAGAGGACACGACAATGAACAACTGAGCCCCGATATCCTTATAGTATTTTGACTTGTATGGATAAAGCAGTGCAAGACGGATCGGGAGAATGGCCTCCCTTTTCGGGGCGGGAATACTTAAGAAGAGAACTGTATTCAGTTCTTTTCTTACGAAAGCTGTCTCTCCAGCACAGAGGTCGTCCCTTCTGTACGCTCCTCTGTCTAACCAGCTTTTCCCTTCTCAGTTAGTGAAAGATATTTCTCACTCACTTACCGAGAAGGCGACACAGGACCTTCTGGTTCAATCAACCAAAAAGGCCGAAGACAGCTGTTCCTGCCACGAAGGGGGAGACACGGGTCCCAAAGCCGCCCTTTCGAGGGAGTTCATCTTCGAGATCCTCCTCTTTAAGAAGAGAGGAGCAGAAAGAAGAGGTAGGGCTTCTGCCTTTAGACCTACCAAGAAAAGCAAATGAAACCTCAAGTCCTCCAAACACCAGTAGGCGCAGACTACTGAATTTTGCAGAAGAATGGACGTCGAGAGGGGCGGACAACTGGTCCCTCTCAATTGTGAGGAGAGGATATCTCATCCCCTTCAGGGACAGACCTCCCTTGACGTATATTCGAGAGAACTGTCGGCGAAGTACGCGGACCCTGTCAAGAGGAAGATCCTTCTGCAATTAGTAGAACAAATGTTGGACAAGGAGGCCATAGATTAGTACCGGATCCACCCTCTCAGGGCTTTTACAATCGACTGTTCTAGTTTCCGAAGCCTCGGGGTGGGTGGAGACCTGTCTGGATGTGAGCGCACTGACCCGATTCGTAGAGAAACAGAAGTTCTCTATGGAAACATCCAAATCGGTGCTAGCGGCTCTGCGTCCAGGAGATTGGATGGCCTCCTTGGATCTACAAGACGCATATTTTCACGTCCCTCTTCATTCCGTCATCGAGGAAATATCTACGATTCATGATGCAGGGAAGGGTCTTTCAATTCAGGGCCATGTGCTTCGGCCTGTCTACGGCTCCTCAAGTGTTCACCAACCTAATGAGGAACGTAGCACGGTGGCTTCATCTGGAGGGGGTGAACATATCCCTCTATCTGGACGACTGGCTAATAAGGGCCAAGTCAAAACAACAATGTTTGGAGGACTTAGAAACGACGTTGAATCTCGTTCGCTCACTCGGACTGCTCGTGAACCTCGAGAAGTCTCAGATGGTCCCCAGCCAAGACATTGTCTATCTGGGGATTCAGATGGATTCTCGGGGTTTTCGAGCATTTCCATCGCAAGACAGAATTGCTCGAGGCTTGGAGAAAATATCAAACTTCTTAGGGAAAGAACGAAGCTCAGCGAGGGAATGGTTAAGTCTTCTGGGCACCCTTTCGTTGCTGGAGCAGTTCGTTTCCCTAGGGAGGCTCAATCTGAGACCTCTGCAATTTTACCTGCAAAGAATGTGAGACAGAAAGAAAGGGGATCTTTCGGATCAGTTTCCCATTCTTCAAGAAATAAAATTAGACCTGAGGTGGTGGTTTTAACCCCGCTTCAGAAGAACGAAGGCATATCCCTTGCGATTCGGAACCCTCTCCTAGTGTTGTTTCCGACGCCTCGGAAACGGATGGGGAGCAATAACTCTAGGAAAGAAGGAAGTGTCAGGAACCTGGGGGGGGGGGGACAGGCAGAACAGGTGTCCCTGGTCATGGCATAAATAAAGTAAAAGAACTATGGCAGTTCATCTAGCCCTTGAAATACTTCGAGTCGGAGGTCAGAGGCGTGGTAGTCCAGGTAAATTCGGACAATACCACGGCTCTGGCTTACATCCGAAAACAGGGGGGGGACTCACTCGCTTACATATACAAGATAGCGAGAGACCTCTTGATATGGCAGAGGAACGAGGCACTGTATTGCTGACGAGGTTTGTACAAGGGACAAAAAATGTCAGAGCAGACAGACTCAGCAGGAAGAACCAGGTCCTTCCAACAGAGTGAACCCTACACTCCGAAGTCTGCCGAAAGCTCTGGTCTCTCTGGGGGAAGCCTCAGATAGACCTGTTCGCCACGTTTCTCTCCAGAAGGATAGAAAACTTTGCTCCATTGTAGAAGATCCAAGAGCAATAGCGATAGATGCTTTTCTCATGACTGGTCGGGCATAGATGCCTACGCTTTTCCCCCGTTCAAGATTCTGGGGGAAGTGTTAAGAAAGTTCCGTTCCTCGGTAGGCGACGAAACTGACTCTAATCGCCCCATATTGGCCGCTCGAGATTGGTTCACGAGAGGTACTGGAATGGACGGTGGACTTCCCCAGATCTCTTCCCATGGGAGGGGGACAAAAGATCTGCTCAAACAACCCACTTAGAGAGATATCACGGAAACATCCACGCTCTCTTCCCTGACTGCCTTTCGACTATCGAAAGACTTGTCAGAGCGATGAGGCTTTTCGCCCGAAAAGCTGCAAGTGCAATTGCCAGAGCCACCGCAGGTCCTCTACTCTGCGGGTCTATCAATCGAAGTGGGAAGTCTTCCGTAGATGGTGTAGGTCGAAGAAGCTGTCCTCTTCCGATACCTCTGTGACCGAAATTGCTGATTTCCTTATCTTCCTTAGAGAGGAATCACGTTTAGCTGTTTCTACCATAAAAGGTTATAGAAGTATGCTCTCGGCTGTATTTAGAAACAGGGCCTAACATAGAAGACAATAAGGGTCTCCCAGGATTTGATAAGATCCTTTGGTACTACAAAGTCTAAATCCTTTATCACTCCCAAGTTGGAAACCTAGATGTGGTCCTCCAGTTTCCCTCTTCTTCGAATACTTTCGAACCACCTGATAAGGCATCCCTTTAGGGACCTCTCGAGGAAGTGCATTTTTCTCTTGACCCTCGCGACGGCCAAGAGGGTCAGTGAGATACATGCATTAGACTCTCGGGTAGGTTTTAGAGGAGATTCGGCTGTTGTCTCTTTCCAACCTTTGTTTTTGGCCAAGAATGAGAATCCTTCTAAGCCTTGGCCCCAGAAGTTTTGAAATCAAGGGCCTCTCTCCCCTTGTGGGTAGAGAAACAGAACGGTCTCTCTGTCCGGTCAGAGCACTGAAGTTTTTATCTGAAGAGAAAGAGTCAACTTCAAGGTTGTAATCAGAGCCTATGGTGCACGGTAAGGACCCGAAGAGACAAATGTCGAAGAACGCATTAGCATTCTTCTAAGAAATGTGATAACGGAGGCTCACATGAAATGCAAGAGGAAACATTTAAGCTGCTTAGGGTTAGAGCACACGAAGTCCGTTGCAATTGCAACTTCCCTAGCCTTTAATAGAAATATGTCAATGAAAGACATATTAGCAGCAACATATTGGAGATGCAACTCGGTATTTGCTCCCACTACTTAAAAGACGTCAGAGTGACTTATGAAAAGTGTTTTTCTCTGGACCTTATGTATCGCGGATACCGTGCTGGGACAGGGAGCTGGTACTGAGCCTTAAATAATATTGTTTTTAACTAAAAGATTGTTTGGTTTTGAGTTTTTTTGATGGTCGTTTGAAAGGATGTTGGGGGGATAACTCCTTTCAATCGTAGTACTAACCCCGGTATTAGGATCAGGTGATCGGGATCGGTGTTATGCTGCCTTAATGATGCCATATGGCAAGGTGTTTTGTCATGTAAGTGGATAGGACCCCATTGACAAAGATCCTTTGGTTCTGTCAAGTAAGTGGATAAGACCCCACCGAACAGACCATCAAGAATTCTTAGCATGAGGTCACTACCTCGCTGAGGCTCTTGAGTGATGTAAAGCTCCTAGGCAGTAGCCATGAAGTCTTTCGCCGACACATGTAGGAACCAAGGTTTCTTATATTTTGTTACCTACAACGTATGTGTTCCCTGTCCTATTCAGTAATTAGCTGTCTCTTACCCTCCGCCAAAGGTGGCCAATCAGCTAAGTATATATCTGCCAGGGAAGAATGAATATAAAAATGATATTGTCAGGATACAATAAAAGTTTTATACATACTTACCTGGCAGATATATACTATTAAATGGCCCACCCAGCCTCCCCTCAGGAGACAGGTGGAAGAGCAAATCTGTTTTTAGAAAATGGGAAATGGTTCCTAGTTCTGCCACCCAGCAGCAGTGGCGGTAGATCACCTGACCTACCGGTTAGCGTGTGCCGCGAAATTCGAATTTCTGTCGGGGACGACGGAGTCTATAGCTAAGTATATATCTGCCAGGTAAGTATGTATAAAACTTTATTGTATCCTGACAATATCATTTTGTGCGGAGGTGGTATATTTATGCAGGGTGAGAGATCTTTATCCTGGTTCTTCCTCTTCCCTTTAATGTATACGAGCTAGCGTTAAAATACGAATTCTGAGCAAAGCTGATTCAAGGGTTAGATAGACCAGGGATTTGTGTTGGTATAAAGGGAAAATAATTTTTATCCACTTCTCGTCTTTGTCCTCGAGACATATATATATATAATATATATATATATATATATATATATATATATATATATAGTATATATATATATATATATATATATATATATATATATATATATATATAAAGGGAGACCCCATATACATTTTATATTATCACATGGGGCATGAAACGTTCAATTGCCATGAAATCTATCAGATTCTTTCTTTTATTTTAACAAACCTGTACTGGCATTGAGTTTCCGCCTTCACGACATTCATTTGCCATGTTTTCATGATGAATTTCCGTGAAATTCGAGACCAAATTCTTTCGTTTTTATTTTACGAGCCGTACTCGCGTTGAGGTTCTGTGTGTACAAAATTTATTGCCAAATCCATTACCGGCGTCAAGTTCTCCGCCGAACTGTAAATTACAGAGATTCTATGGCATGAGGTTTCCGCCGTGCTACGCACCAGTAGCAACTGTATTTGCAGGGATTTTACGGTCATCTTGCCAAGTAGCTGCATTGAGTGCTCCTCATAAATCTGGCGACATTTGCAGTTTTGCAACTGCCTTCCATCCTATTATTCTCTGGGTAGCCTATTAGCGTTTTACTGCTGAGGAGATGGCCAGTAATGCAGCACTGGAGGAGGCTAAGGCCTTCACAGAAGCCAGAAGAGCCCTGGGGCTGGAGGGCGCAAAACTGATCAATTGGGTGAATGATAAGCTGAAAGAAGCAGCCCAAGAGAGAGCAGCTGAAAGGGAGAAGGAGAGAGAGGCACAAGAGAGGAGCGAAGCAGCTGAGAGGGAAGCACAAGAGAGGAGCGAAGCAGCTGAAAGAGTAGCACAAGAGAAAAGAGAAGCAGCTGAAAGAGCATTCCAAGCAGCCCCTCCTTCACATTCTCACCACAGCATGGGGGCCCTCATTAGGACTTGGGACGATAACGGACCCGACACCTGGCTCGATCATGTCGAGCAGGTGTTCGAGAACTTCAATCCAACCCCTCAGGAAGTGGCCCTCCTCCTTGGTAAGCACCTTGTTGGCAAAGGGCGGACTGCATTCAAGGCCCTTACCCCGAATGAGCGACAAGACCTCACCCTCGTCCGAGAGGCAATCCTTGGGGCTTACGAATTGACCCCAGACCAGTGGAGGCAGAAATGGAGGACTATGCCCAAGGAGGCTAACCAAACATGGACAGAGTGGCCAGCCAAGAAGACACCGGTACTCCAAAGGTGGGTGAAGGCATCCAACGCTCCCCCTGATTTTGCCGCCCACTTGGTGCACAGGGCCCCTAAGACTATTTTGGAGTGCTGTAAATGGGCAGACACCTATGACACCCACCATCCGCTGCAGAGTTCTTAAAACAGGAAAATACACCCGGCTCTCCCTCTCACTCCTGCCTCCACCTCTCAGTTTCCCCAGCGCCCCAATAACCCTCCTCGGAAACCTGTGTGTGGGTGTTGCAATAAACCTGGCCACACCACGGAGAAGTGCCTCTCAAAGGTGGATCCTCCTCAGCAAGCTGCCGCCACTCCTCTGAATGGACTGCCCTATCATTATAACAAGAACAACGGCCATTGGAACAGTAACAACAGGCCCAGGCCTGATTTCAGCAAGAGTTTCTGTGACTCATGCAAAATGCATGGGCACACTGCTGCCTGGGCGGGATGCCCCAAGAAAGCTCCTGTTTCTGCCATTATGGCCGTGACGAATCCGTCAGCTCTAGGCCCTCCTGCTCAAGGCCCCATATTTGTTGCACCTCCCAGAGGTCGCTATCCTGCCCACCAGGTCCGAGCTGTCGACGACACTGGTGTGCAAATATCCATCATCCGAGAGGATAAAATTCCTTATGGAGCTCAGGTTAATAGGCACCAGTTCATCACGATATAGAGCCTCAACCACGTCAAGATGTTCTTACCTACTGTCCGGTTGAGAGTCACATGACCTAACCATTCTAAGATATGTACCATGGCAGTAGCAACCTATATAGCATGAGGTTATGATGTCCTGCTAGGACAAGATTTTAAGTCTCCTCCTACCTTTATACTGTGTCAGGGGCCCCCACCCTTACATAGCTCCAGACACGTTCCATGGGCCTCCAAGAACTACCTCTGCACAGCCAGTGCCACTTGAAGGTACCAGGCAGTGCCAGGCTCCGTCCCTCATGGATGTTGAGCAACGTTCGAGTCCTTCCACTATGCCAGGAACGGCCTCAGTGCCAGTGCCAAGGCAAGTCTCGAGTCTTCCTCCCAGAGCTCTAAGTCCCGGTCGCTCTCCCTCCGCTGACTTGGCCCCACTGCCCATGCCGGTAGTCAAGGAAGGGCCAATTCCAATAGGAATCCTCCAGGACACCCATGACCATAGAGTCGGTCATCCCAACAGGTAAGCCCATCCCGAATACCATTACCTCATCCAATCCCCCTCCTTCAGCAGCTAACTGGTCCCGGAGTAATGACTCTGCCGAATCCTATTTGGCCAAAGAACTCAGGGAACCGAGCCATGCAGCATTAGGCACTAGGACGAGTGCCAAGGCCCCAGTTGTCGCAACAGCAGGAGCTGATGCCCCTGCGGAATCTTCAAAGGGATTGAATCATTCAAGGCCCCCAATGACATCGTCAAACAGACCTCGGAAAGGTTGAAGGAAGAAGGGAAAAGGACATCGAAGTTTCCGAAGCCTTACGAGAGCCAATAGTCTCTCTGCGCTAGTGCTGCATTATTGTGTGTGTATATATATATATATATATATATATATATATATAGTATATATATATATATATATATATATATATATATATATATATCAGCAACCACAGGAAAATTTTTAAAAAATGAAAAGACAGAGTGCCAAGTACTTTCGTGTATTTACCACATCTTCGGTAAATACACGAAAGTACTTGGCACTCTGTCTTTTCATTTTTTTAAAAATTTTCCCTGTGGCTTTTGCTGTTAAACAAAATCACGTGCTTACTTTTGTGATTTTATAGTATATATATATATAATATATATATATATATATATATATATATATATATATATATATATATATATATATATATATATATATATATATAATATACATATACGGGCATGAATACATACTTATATATGTATGTACCTATTGTTAGTCATCCTTTTTAAAAAGACTTCATTACTAACATCAACTTGAAAGTAATTGCTTCCAATTCTCAGAATTCTATCATGAATCATAATATTGGTAACATTAACGGATTTGCTTCTTACTTTTTTCACTTCTTTTTGTTTTGTGTGTAATTACAAGGGTATTCTGGTTTTCACATAAGACGATAGCTCTCTCCACCCTAAATCGATTGATTTAGAGTGGTTAGTATCTCTTGTCCCCTCAGCGTAAATTATTTCCGTAACTTCCTTCCCTCTTTAATCCGCGTCAAGTGTCCCAAACATGAGAGGTCGAATAGCCAGAACCGTCTTCAAATTGTCGAAATAACGGATCCCCGAATGCGAATTAAAAATCCAATCAGCTTAAGTAAACAGTCATGAGCATTAAACATTAAAACTGTCTTAAGATATTAAGACATTTGGACCCTCCTCTTATATGTGGTGGAATGGTCAAGATTATTCAAACAAAATTTCTGATTGGGAATAGAGTTCCTCTCATTGGAATTTGCCATTGGACAAGTTTTACATGTCGTTCTCACTAGTTTATCATAAGTTTATTTTTAGTTCAGCTCCTCTTGGAGAGCAATCTCTGATACTTTGGTTTCCAATAAATTGGTTTCGTTAAAATGCTACAAAACATTAAGAAAAATAGTGAAATTTAGATATACTGAAAACTTCTTGACATCATTACATGAAGTTTATCAGTTTTCTCACTAAATTACCTGGTGCCCATTGTTATTGTAAAGACATTTTTAATAAAAAAGGGAGTAATTTCCCGCCTGCAACACCTGTTCAGTAACAACAATCTATGGTTAATAGACTTCACACTTAGTCCTACCGCCGCCCAGCTCAGGGTCAGCCTGTCTCATCACTGCCTTCTTTATATGAATGAAGAATTAAGGAAGCATAGTTCAAGCCTCGAGATTACGTTACGTCCTTATATCGAAAATTGCCGTGTCAACCCTATTCTTGTTTAAGATTATGCTGGTGCTAGGACACCACGAGATCTTGTTCATAGAACAGCAGCTCATTACTGTGGTCCCTCTCTTGTACTAATGTTATTTTTTATGGCATGGTACAGTAGCACTTATACATGTCAGCAGTCAGTGATCGACTATTACCAATGATCAGCAGTCAATGATCGACTACTATCAATGATCAGTTTCAGTCAAGTTGCTTAACGAGTTCTTTAAAACTATTAGAAATACTTTTTACCCTACAAAAATAGGTAGTAGAAAATAATCTAAATTCGATAAGTTTGCTCTGAATACTCACGATTGTTTTTACAAACACGTGTAACAACCAAAATACCACGATGAATGCACGTTTGCTATATGTACAGAGAGAGAGAGAGAGAGAGAGAGAGAGAGAGAGAGAGAGAGAGAGAGAGAGAGACTAAATGTAGTTAGAGCAAAGGAAGGAATTCATTACCCGGGAAGGAGACTAAAAGAACACCCCCGGACCAGGAAGTAGAAACAAATGACCTACTCTGGTGTAAAGTCGCTGGACCTTATTTGTTCAGGGGATATCTTATGGAGAGAGAGAGAGAGAGAGAGAGAGAGAGAGATGGGATCATTTATTCTTGGCCTCTATCTTCATCCTTCCGAGAGCTATCTCTTCCTCTTCCTAGATTTCCTCGACAGGAAATTGCACATTTGTTATCATTCGGAGCTTGACTGACTCCCCCAGGTTGATGCCGCTACAAAGACATTCATTTCCCACGACGCGACGGGGCGACTTCGTTGCATGCAATTTGCTCATTACATCAATTTTCCAATGGTGGAAAGAGCATTGACCCTCTTCATATGGAGAACAAGCCCACAGGGGCCACTAACTCGAAATTCAAGCGTCCAAAGAATATGGTGTTCATTTGAAAGAAGTGACAGAATGTAAGAAGAAATATAGAAAGAAGAAATTATCAATATGTATTTGCTATCATGCCTATAACAGCACTGCCATTTGAACAAAAGCACAATTCATATGTTAGGATTATAAAAGAGTTTCTAATTCAGTTGTAAATCAGTTCATGCATTCATGAATTCTCTTTTGAGTAAATATGCAGAACATTTTTTACCACTAATGCAGAAAAGAACATAGTTGTAGTCTGCGTGAAACAAGATCGTCATTTGAACAAAAATCCAGTTCATTTGACAAATAATATGTTCTCTGTTAATCAAAAGTTTTCTTTCCTTTCGGTCAAACAGTTAAGAAATTGCCAAGAAAATGTCAGTTTTTTCATATGTGAATCAAACAGTATGTTTATGAATTCTTGTTAATTACCAGGACATAATGTTCCTAGTCCCTAACAAAGAAAATAAAATGAACGCTTATTTGCAATCTGCTTGGTGGAAAGCTCAAAGAAATAAGAAAAGAAACAATTTATTTGTTAGTTTTGACAATAACTACCATTTGTTTGTTATGGTTAAGTAAATCTTACATTAACTTTTGGGTAAGTATATAGTAAAACTTATTTGCATGAGTTAAATAGCAATTCAAATTTAGTTTTGAAAACTTTATACCTTTGTTCTAGATTAACATTTATTCTTTCAGTTTCTGATCAAAGATCTGCTATACATCATATATGTACTGTGCTGTACTTTCTGCATATTATTGTGCCCTGTCCGTATGCAGAGTATATGCAGAGTATATGAGTTTGTGTGTCTGTGTCCATGTGTGAGGGAGTCTAGGAAATAACATAGAATATATTTTCATTGTCAAGGCAAGTCATTTTTGTGCATAAGTAAACAGTTGCAAACGAAATTCATTGAAGATGTTATTCCGCATACGTGATGACGGGAGAGCACTTGTAAGTAGTGTCGCGCAGTGTTTATTTGCACAAATCGAGCTTAGCATTTCACATAATCCATAGCCTTCCTAATCTCTAATGGACAAATTTGATTTTAAATACATACATAAACATCGTCATGACAATGTTTGTGAATGAAACTTTCATTTAAAACAATGACCCTGCAACAATTAGGATTATATCAGAGTTACCTATCAGGATTATTTTGCATTTACTGTATAACTTATTAAATATGGAATTCCTGAGTAAGAAGAAATTTTTTTTTCTTTTTTTCTATTTCCTTCTTATACGCATAAAGTGTGGAACCTTTAATGAGAATTTCTCCATCACTGCATATCAGCGATGTTGTATGTTAGAGATTATCCAAGAAGACTGCCAACTAAGCCAAGGAGATTTGCTTTATTTCATCCCTGCCATGTACTGTACTGTTCTTTACGGTATCTGTGTCATCTACTTTCTTCGCCTTTGAAAAGGCATCGTGTTGCTATTCTTAGACCTTCCATAATATGTGTGATATGAGCTGAACTTTCCCTCTGTTCTCATACATCTGACCCAACTGAATAAACAACATCATTTATTCTCATTTTGTTTTTGCTTGTGCGAAGTTCCTCCATGACAGGTGACCCCACCGTTGACCTGTCTCGTTTTCTATGCTTTCCCTGGCGTCTGTGCGGTGACCTCCAATCTCCCTTTTAAATGAAGCCCTCCAATCCCCCCACCTCCTCTCCCTCTGTGTTTTTAAGACAATTTGTCATCATAACATGACCGTTAGTTGGAGAACTCTCATAATCAAGAATATTGCAGACAAGCTGTATTACTACTAAATACCTTTTACAGAAAAAAGAAAGAGAGTTGTCACTGAAAATTTGCCAAGAACATAACCTCCAATGAAGGTAATCAAATAAACTGTAGTAAGTCCGATTGACTCTTCCTACCAATCAGTGAGACAGTCAGTCATCCCTTCCATTATTAGAGAGAAGTGTGCAGCGATAATGGAGCTGCGGCTTTCGCTCTTCAAGTTTTTCAACTTTTGCTAATGGCGGTAAATGTCCTTTAATGTTCGACTCGTCCCTTGTGTGTAGTGTCACTTTTCATTGTCTTTTCTTTTTCTTCTTCGTTTGGTTTTGATAAATCTTTACTAATTAGCGTTTTTTGTTAGTTACAATAGCTCGTGATATTGTGTGTTCCTAATAACCGTATCTGTTTCAGATGGATGAATCAAGTTCTAATATGTGCTATTGGAAAAAGGTGCGTATGGCCGACATCAGAATCCCTTAAAACTAAGAAACTGAATAATTTTTTATAACCGGTTATGGCTCCAGAAAAAGCGGCGATCAGCTACTTATATCATTGTCGATTAAAAATGAACAATAATTTACCATGTGACTGAGCTACAAATATCCCTTAATATCCAATTCGCTCTACCTCGGAATTGATATATTTTCATATATGTTAAGCGAACGAAAATTTTTTTAGTTGATAATAATTTCGTCCTCTCGTGGATTCGAACCAGCGGAGAGAGGAGATAGTGACATTACCGACTCGGTATTTTTGATAAAAAAAAACATATTTATGGTATTACATGATATCTCTCTCTCGTCTCCTCTCTCTCTCTCTCTCTCTCGTCTCTCTCATTCTCCTTTCTCTCTCTCTCTCTCTCTCTCTATAATATATATATATATATAATATATAATAACTATATATATATATATATGAGTATTATATATATATCTAGATATAACGTATATATATATATACTAGTATCTATATATAGATATATAATATTATATATATAATTTTAAAATAAAATCATAATATCTATATATCTATACATATATATATATAATTATTAATATTATATATATATAGATAGTAGTATATATATATATATATATATATATATATATATATATATATAGTACTTGACCTAAATTCTAAATTTATCTCACTTTCTTACATACAAGAGACATGAATCCTTTTTATAAACCAAATGTTTAAAGGGCTCTTCCTCTGGGCTTCTGGGAACCATAGCTTTTTTCTTTGTCAGGGGAAAACTGTTTGGCCTTTTTTTTTTATTCTGTAGAAATTTTGTTTTTAATTAATCATGTAAATAATCTTATCAGGAGTTATAACAAATATTATCAGCTCTAAATATTACAAATCTTCGTTCAAGTGATCTGTCACGCCTTTCATAATTTATAAAAGCTCAAGTTATAAACGTATTCCTGTCAAGAACAGAAACAGTCTATAGAAAATGACTTTTTACTGCCTTTCCTTACAGACAGCGGAGGCATAAACGCTGACAACATAAGTTCATTGCAAAACAAACGCTTGATGTTCCTTCGAGGGACAAATGCATAAACAGTTTTGAATCCTAACGTGGGAGGCAGCAACGAACAGATGTTCATGACACAAGAGAAAACTGGTAGTTTTCGGTCTTGACTGATACTGGTTGGCTTGAGGAAATATGAAAGCTTTGTGATACTTTATATTTGACGTCCTGAATGTTCCCATTCACTTTTCACCAACATATTGCCAGTCCATTGACAAGCATTTCATCAAACTATTTTTAATATAATAAATGTTACGACTGATTTCTTGAGCTTTCGCAGTACAGAATATTTTGAAGATTTTTTCAGCGCTTTTTTGAACGTCACGTTTCGATTCTCTTAATGTTTAAGTATATGCAGTAATTTTAGTTTTATGCAACAGGGTGTCAGTCGAGTCAGGTTTGAGGCTAACTTGGCATTCTTCATGTTGATTTTTTTTTATATAAAGGCGATGTTCTCTTCCAAAATTTGCTATCTACAGTTGAATGCTTTGGTTTTACATTAGTGTCCTGAACAGTGTAACGCAATCAAAAAGGTAAATTTAATATGTATGAGACGTAACAACACCAATAATTCTATTTAATCTTCATACTGGCTTTATTATTTTCAACTTTTTCAGAAATATGATTATGATACAATTCCACGAATTTTGCTTTACTACATTATAAAATTATATCAGTCAAAGGCAATAACATGGTGCTATTGTCATTGTCGCAGTTTCGTTTTTCTGTAGTACCTAACCATTAGGAAGTACATTCTTTTCATAATCAATAAGTTTTATACAGACCCCTCACCTGAAAGCAGAAGCTGCCATATTCATCATATGCACTTTGAAAAATTTTATAGAGAAAACATTTTTATTGAGAAGTCGATATTGAAATACCAGTCTCAAGCTGCATTTCATTTTTGTATGTTTTCCGAAACAGTCTCACAATGAGCACAGGTGCTTAGTCTTTAGAATTTAACACTTGGAAAGGATATGTGCTGTACCAAGTTTAAACCACCATGGAAACACACATGAATATAAAAGTCATATTTGGCTCAGCAGCCTTTAAAACTATCAGTCTGTAGTGATTTTTTTACAGACCACAAATGATACTAGTCAAATCTACATAGTGTGTGTACTCCCCTGAAAGTAACTCTGTTATAAGTATAAGTATAAGGTTCTTGCAGAAGCTTAGGGCATCGCTGACCCTACTCGTTATCATAAAAAATCTCCTGCCTGACAAACTTTTCATGATTGTAAGTTTAAAAGTCGGCCATTATCAAATTGTAATCCTGAAAACATACGAAATAATTTACTCTCAGATAAATGAGTAGCTTTTATCGCTAAACTAATGGGAAAATGGGGTTAGTTATTGCTGTCAAAATTCTTAAGTAAACTAAGAGAACTAAATCACACAAATAGGTGAGGGTAAGATTGGGAGTGAGGGAGTAATTTCGTTGATGCATCCTTAGGTAAAAACCTTTAGCTAAATTCTATGTTCAAAATAACCTTAAAAAAAATAAAAACCGAAAAAGTATCAAATCGAATCCGTTTATAAACTATATTTCATTTAGAAATAGCTAACTCAAATAAGCGTTTACGTTACAGAGAGAGAGAGAGAGAGAGAGAGAGAGAGAGGCCCTAAGTAAAGTAAATATTGCTATAACAATAGCCCCAAATACACAGAAGTCGTAATAATGTAGACAACACAAACGAATGGCCATCTCCTTGGCCCGCTTTGTGTTCTTTTGGCCTAATGACCTTCTTCTGCCTCAGAGATGAGGCTCTCAGGAACAAAAGGAGCGCGGCCATTATTATCATTCTCCTTTTTTTTATCCCTTTCTTCACTCTCAAAAAAAAAAAAAAACAAAAAAAAAAAAAAAAACGTGTATTCTTTTTGGTATTATTTCCGTTGTTACATACGCGAATGAAGATTATTTGAAAAAATGAGACATGAGTTTTTTCTTTCTTATTCATTCTTTGTGCATTTCATATTAGTATGTATCATTTGCTTTTTAAGCCACTATCTAAAAAAAAAAAAAAATTTTTGCAAGCTAATGTCAATACTGGTGTTGCGTAACATATTAAGAAGATGATATTAAATCGTTTTCATATTTTTCATAACACCTGAAGGGAACTTGAACAAAAAAGAATTATATCCAATATTTAAAGTATTATTAGAATAATGATAATATGCTCTAAATACTATTTGCACCACTTTTACATATTGCAATTTCATAGATTCCATACAGAACAAGAACATATTTAGAACTTACTGCATGTTCCCCTCTTCCACATCTTGAATTATTCATGACGAGAACTTCTTTCATATATCTTGAAAAGTTTATACCAACAACCTCTTTCATATATCTGGAAATATTCATGCCAACAACAATCATCTTTTTCTATAAAGATATTTCTTTATAATCTAGCCTCTACCACCTCGTCCCGGTGTCTTATATTTATTTCTTATCGTTATTATCCTGAAAACGGAGTTAAAGCTGAAGTACTTCCAGGCAGTAATCGCTCAGGCGAAATGAGCACGACTTAAAAACTCTCCATGTATTCATCCAGGAAAGCTTCGCCATCTTGTTCCCAAGGGAACGCCAAGTTATTTCCTGTCGTCGCCATCCTCCCTAAGCGGATGATATTATCTCTTTCCTAGAACCATTTTCTCCGAGGGGCTTGGTGCCTTTCATTCCACGGTAACGTTGCTTCAGGAGCAGCAATATGGCGATTGCCATATTGCTCAAAAGTCACAAATTTCAGTCTCCAACGTCTGTACAAATTTTCGTTTCCTCAGCTTCCGTTAAGACTTCCAAAATTAAGACTTCTTTATCTGCCTCCGCTTGCTTAAGCTCCTGAAATCGGTTTAACGTGCAGCGTCAGCCCCCTCGTCTATCTGCAGTCCCTGGGGGACTGAACAAGACAAGAATATATCTTGTAGAAAATGTGCGACTGAAACTGGTGTAAATATCTGTCTGTTTGTCTCTGTCTCTCACTCTACTCACACACACACACACACACACACAGATATATATATATATATATGTATATATATATATATATATATATATATATATATATATATTATATATATATATATAATCCTCCCTTTTTACTTCCATCATCAGATCTCAGTCCCAAAGATCGAAAGAACCACAGCTACCTCTAAAGTCACCAAGTAGCTCCTATCCTCATGTCACAATATAAATTAACTAAGGCTATATATAAGTTTTATTCCCAAACTTAAAATGACAAAAAATGATAAATAATTAAAAAGGAATGTAAAAAGTTAAGGCCATGATAGTCCTTGCTTCTAACAAATAAGTAAATGGTAAATTGGATCTCTCATCATACTAAATATCCCAAGAAAATGTCAAAGTCTGTCATGACCGAATTCATAGCTATATTTCAAAAATTCCCTCATCACTTGACCTGAACTAAATATATCTGAGAAAAAAACAAAGGTCACTTCTTTTAGAAATAATATAAAAGTAACAGCATACGTGGGGTAAAATAAAAAGGCATAAAGTATAAAAACCCAAGATATGTAAAAAAAAAGGAGAACTTGTCTCCCAAACACTTCATAGATTACACTTTTTCATTTTGTTATTATTCACGATGCTTTCTATATAATAACAGGAACTGATATCCTGAATGTTGTATATGTAATTACATAAATACCTATATAATCAATGTCTAGGCATCATCGTAAAGATAGTGAAAGGGATCATTAGCATTAATCAGTTCAGTTACTGTATTATAAGAGAGCTGATACAACATTTGAGAATGTCATCTTAATTAAATCATTACTTTAATAATTGATATTTTGATTACATTAAGTAGAATCATTTCCTTAAGTCAGTTTTTAAGTAAATTTAATAACATTTTGATTCCTTCAAAGGGACTATTTCATTTTCAATTACTTTTAATGACACTGTCAGCCCTGGTTGTAGTTAAACACACTGTGAAATGGTCTGGGTATTTTCATAAAATTTCAAAGAACTAGATCGAGTGCTGCTGACGTGATTGCGCTAAAAGACGCGTTAATGTGTGGTGCTATGTACGAGGCCAGAAGTCAACGGTGGAGAATCTCCCTTTCAAGTTCACTTCCATTTTTTGCGCATGCGCACTAGGCCCTAGCAACCCATAGCGTCCATAGCAACGAAGAACAACGGAAACGTCTTGGTGACAGCTGTCAAATACACCGGTAACGCCCACATTCACCTTCCCTGTATCATGAGGACTTAAATTAAATGATCTTAAGAAACTACAGCTTTCGCAGCTGAAAGGCATTAATAAAGATGAACTGATACAAGCTATTAACAACAATCGTGAATGATTTAGCGGGGGTGAAATTGTCTCTTGTTTCTTTTGATGCAAATGTGAATTCCAAGATTACTGAGATGCAACAGAAAATAGATAAGCAGTCAGAAATAATTATAGCACAACAATTATTTTTGGAGAAATGGATCGAAGGGAGAGGGAGAAGAATTTAGTCCTTCTTGGCGTTCCAGATGAACGGGTAGCTCTGGAGGGGGTGAATGATGAAGATTCTAAGATCCAGAAGATATTTGACATTCTGGAGGTGACTACTCTGATTCTATCTCACAGGAGGTTGGGAACTCGCAATGAGGATAATACTCGTTCCCGACCTATCTTTGTCACATTGGGGTCGAGAGCAGAAAGGGGTGCCATAGTTGAAAAGGGAAAAGCTTTAAAACAATGCCAAAACCCACTCAAGAAGATTTTTGTTAAAAAGGATACTCACCCAGCTGTCAGTATGGAATGGAAAAGACTTACATGAAGCCGAAAAGAGAGAGAAAGAGAAGCCAGAAAATCAGGGATGTGCAATTAGGATGGACTACAGGGAGAGAAAGCTCTATAAAGATGATGTGGTGATTGATTCATGGATTCCTCACCCTTTTTAGGTAGCCAACGGAAACATCTTAAAATAATCTCGTGGAACGTTAATGGTGATAAGACCAAGAATGAAAACACTTTTGTAGAGAATTCATAATTGGATTATGATATAATTTGCCTTAATGAAGTAAAATCCTCGTCACCAATTAATTTCTCTGGTTATGTATCTTGTATTAGTCGTAATAGGAACGCAGAACACCGCGAAGGTACATGAGTTTTGATCCGTAGGTGTCTTTTTTCTAATGTTGTGATTGAAGATTTAAGTATTAGTGATCAGGTGCGGCTCACAATTAGTTGTGCACCGAATGTTATTTGGTTTTTGTTATGTCCCCTCATCTGATTCACCTTATTTTGACATGTCATTACTTAGTAAAATACAGGAGAAAGTTAAGTCTTATGTAGGTGGTTGTGTGGTGATGGGTGAGTTAAACGCTCGTTTTGGTGTCTGTGTCCGTGACTTGCCGGTGAGATGGGATCTACCTAGCTATTCTTACCCTGCTATCCCGGATGCCGTACCTAACCCTAATGACAATGGGAGGATGTTACTCGGGATTTGTGTGGATGAAAAACTTTTGGTTGTTAAATATCTTCAAACGTCTTGCAGGCAATTCAAGGGAGGTCTTACTTATAGGCAGGGACAACTGTGGGTGTCTGAGCTTGATTCTTGTTTGATATCTCATGAGTACATACACATTGTTAAGAGTTTCGATATAATCCAGGATTTAAGATTACCTGCTAATCATGCACCCTTATCCTTAGCCTTTATATGCCCTGGCCTCGATTTAACTCGATGGTGGTCATGCCGTGTTGCAAAGTAAAGCTACTAATAAATATGTGACTCCGCCTATAATGTCAGAACAAATGAATCAAAAATTGTTTGTCAGTGAGTTGGCGAAACATAGAGAACCTAATTTTTATGAAAGTATTTACAATTTTGAAGGTAATCTGGGTACTATATTCTACGGGTGCGCAAGTAAATCGGTAGTTAGGAGGCCCGCACCTGGTGTTGATGTTACTGTAAATAGGTGGGAACGTCTTTTAAGTGAGAATGATAGTGCTACAATTTGGCGTGCTATTAATGGCGCGGAGAGTCAAAAACCAATTCAACTGACTTTGGTAACGCTTCTTCACCATCAGATCAGGAATTTATTGAACACCTCACACAACTGTATGATCACTCGGGGGATACGACTGAGAATCTTGATGGCTTACAAACTGATATATATGTACCCATTTTGGATGATCCTATTTCATACCATGAAGTACAATTTTACAAATCAAGTGTTTGAAGAGTGGGAAAGCGAGCAGACCTGATGGAGTGCCCCCTGGATTATATAAAATGTTACCTGTGTCCTGGATTTTATGTATAGTAGCCTTGTTTAACAATATATTTATGTCCTCATTGTATCCTGTATCGTGGATTAATGCAAAGTTGTTTACTGTCTTTAAACGTGGGTCAAGGTTATTGGTTAAAACTTATCGGGCAATAAATGTGATAAACTCAATAGCTAAATTGTATGATGCAGTTCTGTGTGCCCGACTCTCTCTTTGGTTTACTCCATGCAGGGAGCAGGCGGGCTCGCCGAGGGGAAGGGGGTGTTTGGAGCATATCATATCTTTACAATTGTTGATTGACCTTGCAAAGAGGAAAAAATTCAAACTTTTTGTGACATTTATTGATTTCCAACAAGCTTATGACAGAGTACTAAGGCATACTTTATTTTTGATATTGAAAAGACTAGGATGTGGATCTGTAATGATAGTAGCACTTATTCCGATGTACAAAATTACCAATAGTATTTATTGTTGGGACAACTCTAATTGCTTCGACAATTGGTGTTCGCCAGGGGTCACCAACCTCATGTCTATAGTTTGTCATTTTTGTGGACGATCTTATAAGATCAATTAAAAATGATTGTGGTATTGATGGGTTTTTGGGTTGGTTACACATCTTTGTCCTTATGGATGACACGATATTCCTTTCAACAACCAGGCGTAGTATGATGGAAAAGTTAAATTTACTCAATCAGTTTTTTAGCTCTCATGGAATGAAAGTAAATAGTAGTAAGACTAAGTTGTTTGTGATAAATGGCAATGGACGCGATAAGGAGCTAATGGTTGTTGAGAGTATTGTTATTGATCCCTGCGAGAAATATGCATATTTAGGATGTATTTTTACTGCTGATGGCTCTATATCATCATCAGTGAAAGCAGAAGCACAAACTAGAATGTGTCATGTTTTAAAATTTATTTCATTCTTAAATAAAAATAATGATGTTCCTTTCTACGTAAAGAAAAGGGTTTTTCATTCGGCTTTGTTACCTGCATTGATGTATGGAAATGAATCTGTGATTAACGGTGATTTGAGAAACATGGAAAAATTATATTTATGGTGCATAAAACAACTGTTAGGTGTAAGGAAAACCACTACAAATTCTCTTTGCTTTGTCGAACTTGGTCTTTTCGTTCACTGGTCAGGTCGAAGCAGAGACAGTTTTTCGCTCAAGCTTGGGTGGAGCATGTCCAATAGGAGATGATCCGCTGGGCCATGTAATTAGTCTAATTTTGGAATTTAATACCCCTACCTCACGTTATATCAGAGACTTTTTACATAATGATATTGACGATGTAATGCAAGCATCTGGAAGATTGAAACTTGAAG
Organism: Macrobrachium nipponense; assembly: GCF_015104395.2. NCBI lineage: Eukaryota > Metazoa > Arthropoda > Malacostraca > Decapoda > Palaemonidae > Macrobrachium > Macrobrachium nipponense. The sequence goes on from NC_087207.1 coordinate 43,078,643, forward strand.
TAACTACCTCAAACTCAGGTAGATTAACTTTCTATAAAAATATCAATTCAGAATTTAACGTTCATGACATTTATAGCAAAATAAACAATATAAATGAGTTGAAGAGAACGGAGTGGACAAGATTAAGACTGAGTTCCCATTCTCTTGCTATTGAGTTTGGCCGTTGGAACAGAAGAGGGATGGGCCGGTTACCTGTAGAGGAGAGGTTGTGTGTGTGTGGCCAAATACAAACTGAGCAATATGTAATTGAAGCATGCCCCAGGACCTTCCAGATTCGGACCCAGTTTGATATCTCATCAATGAGCGACTTGATGGTAGAAAGATCAGACTATGCAAATGTTTGTCATATCGCAAGCTTAATTTTGAATGTTTTCAAATAAGATGCAAACTCTCACTGTGCCTCACCCAGCTGACTTCATTTTGTGTTACAATTTTAATGCATTTCCTGTCTAATCTGAATGTGTGATGTTTATTAGTCTAAATTATATTATACTCTCGATATCATCTCTTTTGTGTTATTTAAAAAATTAATAATAATTATTGTTGTCATTTGTTTTGAATATAATTCTTTTTAATTTTCTTTTTTCCTTTTTAGGAAATGTAACTTATGAAATCAGTATATGTATTTGGACCGTTGTGTAATTTCATAATATTGTATTTGATGTTTCTGTGGAGAATGCTCAATAAAATATCTATCTATCTATCTATCTATCTATGCATTGTATGTATAATCACACTTTCTATATTTATTTATATAATAATCGGCTGTTATGGGAGGTGTGGCTTGATATCGACTTAAGTACAAAAAACCTGCATTCGAAAGGTAAATGTACGGTAGAGTCGGTATCAATATATATCTCTCTTGACAGCCCGGCAGTAAAAATACTCGTCACTGAAGTCAGAGTCTCTCACCGTCGGCCGATCGAATCTCCCTTGTAACGAATTTCTTATCAATTATAATTCCCCTTCGTTGTTATTTCTGAGGTAGATTAATATTCGTGAATATGAAAACTTCCATGGTGGTGTGTTTTATGCGTATATATATATATATATATATAATATATATATATATATATATATATATATATATATATATATATATATATATATATAATATATATATATATATATAATATTATATATATATATATATATATAAAAATATATATATATATATATATATATATATATATATATATATACGTATGACATTTAGTCATACAAATGATTGTATAATTTATCATGCACTATATATTTTCTCTCTTTTTGTAATCTATCGTCTTCATTTACTAGCTGATGTACTCGGCGCTGCTCTGTAAAACTCTGATAGACAACCAATAACTCTCTCTCTCTCTCTCTCTCTCCTCCCTAACAACCCATCTACTCTCTCTCTCACTTCCTCTCCCTCTCACTCTCACTTTCTCTCTCACTCTTTTCCTTTTCTGTTATATATATATATATATATATATATATATATATATATATATATATATATATATATATATATATATATATATATATATATATATATATATATATGCATATATATATATATATATATTATATATATATATATATATATATATATATATATATATATATACATACTACACACACACACACACACACACACACACACACACACATATATATATATATATATATTATATATATATATATATATATATATATATATATATATATATATATATATATATATATATCTGTGTGGGCATTCAAAACAGTGCCCTCTGTATGTCTCGAATTCTGCACACACTTTTATACGCTTGCCATTACAAAGCCTTACGTTAAGATGCAAGAATATGAAGAAATTGTGACGTTTGTAGCAGGATTAGAACTCCCGAACTACCCATCCGTAGCATCAGAACAAGTATCGTTAGAACACCAACGCGGAGTGTCAGAACGAAGTCAAGTGACCTCGTCCTGATGCACCGGATAGGGGATCGAATGATTCAGTTGTGATAATCTGGATGGAAGTTCTAATCCTGCTACGGACGTAATAATTTCTTCATATTAATACATTTGAACCTCAGGCCTTGTAGTGGTAAGCGTATGCAGAGAGTGTGCAGAATTCAAGATGTTGAGAGGGCATTTTGGTTATTACAGAAAATACTCATCATCACCACGTTGAACTCGCTATACAAACACACACACACACACACACACATACACACAAACACAAGCACATACAAACACAAACACACACACACACACACACACACTGCTCTCCCGAGCTATTTGGATACGAGGTAATTCCCTTCAATAAACGTTTCCAAAAACATGATGAAATACAAGAAATTAAGAGGTGGTTGTATATTTTGATAATGCACAAATATATATATCTAGGGAAAAGAACTTAAAGGCGTGCGTGGCATCAAATCGTGACACGGGAAGAGAAGGCTTTTTTACTTATACCTTTCCTCGATTAAGAGGCTTATAATGATGAGAGTATTTTTAGTTGTTAAGAAATCGAGAAGCAATGAGGTGACCTCAAGTGTGTTATATATATATAATATATATATATATATATATATATATATATATATTATATATATATATATAGATAGATAGATAGAATAGAGATAGATATATATAAAATATATATATATATATATATATAATATATATATATATATATATATATATATATATATATATAAAATATATATATATATATATATATATATATATATATATATATATATATATATATATATATATATATATATATATATATATACACGTATACATGTGTGTGTATGTGTAAATATTGAGTTTTGACCTTTGCTGTTAAATGACCTGAAATGTATAGCAGATTTCAGTAAAAATAACAAATGGTTAGACACGTGGAGGAAATTCCGTTCCTAATTTGGAAATTCAGTGAATGGCAGCTGAACATTAAAGCGAACATTATTGGCAAAAGGCGCCTAATGGAGAACAAAGGAAACCAAAACAGGCAGAAAGCTTGAACGTTGCTTCTGATTTCTGTGAAACACGAAACAGGAAGTTATTAGACAGATGTCAATAGACTTCCAGTCTTCCATGAAAACGCATTATGGTGGCTCATGGACTCAAAGGGATCAAAGGACTCAGGAGGCGAGGGGAATTTCTCCTCTTCTCTGCATTCAGCATTTTCCCCAAAAGCCCCCGACTGCTGCATAATGCTTTGGCTTCCTACTTAGTCGCAAAATGTCATCATCTTTGCTTTCTTCAGGAAAGTTTGGTGATTGGAGAAGCCAAAGGGAGTAATCTTAAGAACTTTTCTCCTTCCTTATTAAACTCCAAGACTTCTTCGTTCTTTGGAAATTCCCTCCAGAATTCAAAATTCAATAGCATTTCCTTCGTGCTTTGGCAAGGTAAATCTTAAATTTTGGGTAATTTTCTAAATACAAGGTTAAACACTTTTACGTGCATTTCTATACATACATACATACATCCATACTTATACACACACACACACACACACACACACACACACACACACACACACACACACACATATATATATATATATATATTATATATATATATATATATATATATATATATATATATGTGTGTGTGTGTGTGTATGTGTGTGTGTGTGTATTAATATACCATATATAAATATGTATATATATCTATATATTATATATATATATATATATATATATATCTAATATACATATATATAGATATATATAATATTGCTATATATGATATAGATAAATGATATATTGTAGATATAGATGCATAAATAGGGTGTATGTATGTATTTCGTTTAGAAATGTACTCATACCTGCATTCACACTAGCAGAATTTTTTCGTGTAGTATCCAACTCTGCTTATTTACCCAGCTCATTATACCAATCCTTCAATTCATAAAATCCTACATTTCCTTTTATTTAAAAAAAAAGGTCAACTAGCAGGGATTTTTAAAAAATGAGGTATTATGAATGATCAATTCTTTTTGAACGGTAAATTTCCCATGCGGATAGCCAGTGGGCTGATTTGAAGATAAGGTTGGAGTTTTTACCAGATGAGCAAAACTCGAAGTTATTTTGTGAGGTAATAAGAGTTGTGGACTGGATCTCTAGAATCCTCCAACAAACAGATGCGAGACCGATATACGAGTTGTATAATAGTTTAAAAATAAGAGTGAAATGATAATCTAATTTACCAATGGATAACTGTATACATAATGTTCCGGGAATACTTACTGTTAGCCACTGCAAGACAGCATTTGCTCCACAAATGCAGTTCTAAAGGCATCTCCAGACGAGTGGGCCTCATCGGCGGGCAAGTATGTAATCGGGCTCATATACCGGGCAAGCCAGCGAATTGGTCGTGCCCATGTTGAGCAAAATCACCAGCCTGTTCCCGGTGATCTGAAGCAAGTACTGAAGGTACGACACTGCCAGACTTACTTTATCATAGGGCCCCCCTATGATAACGTACAAAATTAGGATGACTGTTTTATCATAGATCTTTGTAACTTGGGCATTACTTGGCGTTTACTATACAAGCAAGTAAATAAAAGCCAATGGGTTAAGTAACTGGATATTAACATAAATTACGTAAGGAAATGCCTTATCAATTTGAATATATAAATACAAAATACACACACGCACACACACACACACACACACATATATATATATATATATATATATATATATATATATATATATATAATAATATATATATTATGGACTGAATAAAAATATTTGGAACGTGATGAAAGTAGTATAAATAAACGCAAAAGCCATGAAGGGAAGTGAAACAATGGAGTACCTCATTGTTTCACTTTCCTTTGTGGCTTTTGCCTTTATTTATACATATTCATTATATATATATATATATAATATATATATATATATATATATATATATATATATATATATATATATATATATACACTAGTGCATGCTGACACCAAATATCTTGAACTATTCTTATAGTTCCCAGAGTAAAATCAAAATTGCGACTGATTGACAAAAGTTTTTTAATAGCACTTCTTCCTGGACACAATTTCTACCAAGGCAAGAAAGAAAGGCTTAACAAAAATATTCCAGTTTAATCCAGCTTTTCTTCAAGGTCATTTGTCCAAATGTCTGCTGTCATTATGAAATAAAAAAAGAAGCTGTTCATTTGGTAATTTTGCTCCATACTAATTCCAGTATCTCTCTCTCTCTCTCTCCTCTCTCTCTATCTCTCTCTCTCTCTCTCTCTTTCGCTCTGTCTCTCTCTCTGTCGCTGAGAAATGCCAACGTTGCTTCCAATCGGGCTTCTGCTGTTTTGCTGTCGCATTTTTGTATTTTGCTTCCGGATGTACGGCTCTGCCTTTGCTACGAGTGCATTAAATCGATGTCCATGATGGAATTAATGTAATTACACTCATTCCCATATAGTAGTTTATATAATAATGTTCATAGGCATATTGTAGATACGTACTTTTGTTGTATGGCTCCCGTAAACATCTCGCCTATTTATGCAGCACAACAGTTTCTTTTCTGATCAATACTAGCCACCATATTATTCGTACAACACTCGACAGTCGGCATCATCGTCGGGCAAGTCCGCCATTCGTCCACATGGCTCACGGTAAGCCGGCAGAATTTGCCCACCGACAAATTGTACAAATTCTCTCCCTAAATATACGCAAGTAAAGACGAATTTATAACAACAACAATCTTCACAGACGTATATGAATATAAGGTGCCTTCAAGTCTATGTTACCCGTATCAAATCATAGTAAAGTTAAATGCCTCAGTCTTCATTCATCATTACCTGGGTATTACTCATTAAATATATTTACTTACATTATAAATAACAGAAAAACTTGGTGGGTGATTCTATTCATAAATCATTATACATAATTACTATACATTAATATATTACTGTTTTCAAAACCAAGGACATCTTTTAGATTCTTTCTCAGCAATAAAAACCGGCGCTTTTGGAGAAAAACGGCCTGATTGCGCTGTAAGATGAGACCCAGTTTATACTAAACAATTTCATTTGTAATCAAATTGATGTTTAGGGCCACAGGGGACTTATTCTTTTAGACCCAGGATCGCTAATAGATCCGAGTGTCACATGAAACAGTTCTTCACCCCTCAAACGCCAACCTTGGTTTTAAAAAATGCCGCTCTCTAAAAATATCATGCTGTTTGGGTATCAGATCCACACACATATGCGGTAATGTTTACAGACACACACACACACACACACACACACACACACACACACATATATATATATATATATATATATATATATATATATATATATATATATATATATATATATTTTATATATATATATATATTGCATATTGTCCCGTAGTTTCCCAACTCGTATCCCCAGCATGACTAATCCCATCAGCAAAAACCGGTATGTAACTCGTTTCCTAAAAATAATCTTATTGAATTTTGGTAGTTAATTAAGCACAATATATCACAGCCAGGGCAAATAAAGACATGGGCTCGAAGCCTCTTGCCAAAACACTTGATGATAACCAAAAGAATAACACCTCCGAAACCGTCCCTCTTCCGATGTTAGATCTTCGAGAATCCTGCGGTTTCTTCTATCGCTGACATTTCGAGACAATAATTTTCTTTTTGTTTTTGTTCTGCCTCAAGAATTGAGTACGACCAGAAAGTCGAAGGGAATGATAATGAAAGTGAATTCGTTTTGTATCCTAAAATCTCTTATTGTGTCTAGCAATGATGATGGATAATGGAAAAAAAGGTGTTAAAGTTGAAAAGAGCTCCGAAAATTATAATCTCGCTTCTCAAACCATAGTGACTCGTTTACTAATAAAGGCTAAGGCTAATTAGCCTATGGTTTTTATCAGTATTATATCTACCATATAAATCGTCTGCTTCTTGTCTTCCCGTTTTGAGGTCTTTGATGAGTCATTGTGTGTAACCAGCGTCTAAACGGCCATGATTTTCCAAACCATACAATAAAATGGGCAAATGTGAAAGAAGGAAAAAAAACAAGGACGGAAAAGGAAGATACAGAAAAAAATAAATACATGCATACATACATACATAGATACACAAACACACTATATATATATATATATATATATAATATATATATATATATATATATATATATATATATATATATATATATATATATATATATATATGTGTGTGTGTGTGTGTGTGTGTGTGTGTGTGTGTGTGTGTGTGTGTGTATCCAATACCACCATGGTACCCATGGCAAATAAGTATAAGAAGCGCTGGCAGGAAAAGGTGAAAGGAAGGTCGTAGACCCAGAGCTTTCGCTCTAATTTCAAGACCCCATCAAAGTAACAGAAAGGAGAAAAAAGTAAGGAAATCAATACTGATAAAGATGATCTAAGAAGAATGAAGAAGTCTTCTGTTGCTCAAACAAATCACAGGAGAAATTGCCAGGATGCTTTGTTACAGCCATAACATTCTATCCTCATTTTAACTGACAGAACGTAGGAACCAGGCTCTTCGCCCAATTATCACCGTGATACTGTTAATGTCTTTTTGAAGTTCTCACACTCAATTTTGGGATTAAAAACTTCCTGTTTCATAATCCATTTTAATAGAATCTTGAATATTCTAGTAAAGCAGTTCAGTCTGGGTATTGCTGCAGCCTTGCATCGAATGCTATTAACATATTGATGAGAACATAAGAACTTACCGTATCCTAGGAACTGATCTTTCTAGGGGGACGCTAAACGGATGATATCGTTTACCCTAAAAGGAATGAGATAAGTGGAAAATGTGTTGCAAAAATCTATTTGTCGTTAATGCTGGGCTTCAGTTTGTGCTAGAGTTTGCGTCCATTCATGGTTTTCCCTTCAGAAAATCGGCGTTTACTGAAACTTCTGAAATACCCATTTCTTCTGTAGCATCAGTGAACGAATCACTTGTAGGTAAATGTAATAATATGATGTTTGTTGGCTCGGTATGCTTACTTAAGCAACAACCCTCGTCTTCAGCCATAAATATTTGGTTTTTGAGTTGCCACTCATGTGTTTGGTGGTTTTTCGAAAAAAGATCGAGATTCAAATTAATTTCATGTTTATTTTCACGATTATAAATGATATTTATTCTTAGGGTGGATTCGTGGAAACGGCCATTTCGGGATTAACACACTTTCAGATCGAGTAAAATTACTGAAAGACTAAAATTCATCTAATTGCTTTTAATTTCAATCGGACACCTTTCCAGTTCCTATTAAACAAATAAACTCATTTTCCTTGTCATCCTCATGGGAGGAAAAAATGTACAGCAGAAAAAGTCTTCAAATATGCGACACTCTCAATACTACTAAGACAGAAAACTAACTAGAACAACCAATCCTAACTTCCTTGTTGATCTCCTAGAAGGAATTAATAGCAGAACATTTGAGTCATTGAATCCAAGCAAGACCGCACAGGCTTGGGTACGAGTGTTTTGAGCGCATGTTGAGAGAAATTAGAAAATGATTGCTGTGGCATCTTTGGCAGAACTTGATTTTCTTTTCCCTATTTTTCGCTTCTTAAAAATAGTTTTTACGACACGACCTTTGATATATTTAAGAATCTTTGTACAAGAACGGTTTTCAGTCCATTAAAAAAATTTGTTTATGATCATAATTTCAAAAAAATTGTCGGAATTAGTTAAGGATATTAATTTTAAAGGTACTTCCAATTACTACTATAATCACAATATAAAATTTTATTTGGCCACAGTTCTCTTAAACATAATTAAATATACTGATTTATGGCAACAGTTGTAGAATGGTATCATATTAGAATTTATGACAAGGAATTTTATACAGTATTATGCAAAAATCGTCCCCCATAATATAGACATCTATATCTACACGAATACTGGTTAAAATAGAAAAAGATATTCATGTCAAAATTTTAAAACTCCGCTGAAACTTTATAGCAATACTCCAAAACCAAAACAGCGTAATCTATTTTAACAAAATAGTTTAGAAGAAGTATATATTCATTTGCGTATAAATCAATATACATTACACTGCAGAATGAAAATGGACAGTGAGTTCCACTATGACTTCATTTGCTTCGAGTATAGTTTGAAATATTTAGGCTCCAGTACAAATAAGTTTGAAAAGTCTCATGTCGCCTGAAGCAAAACACAAATTAATCATTTCTAAGCTAAAAAACATAAATTAAAAAAAAAAAAAAAAAACGTAAATACCTTTTTTTAATAAAGTGAAAATTTTTATTTTGAAATTATTTGGGCGCTTTAGACCCACCCATTGAAAGTATTCTAATCTTTTTTTCTCTGTAGTCGAAGTTTGTGTTTATGTGGCCAGAGCTGGCTAAGTTTTTATTTCTTTTTTTCTTTTTATTGTTCTCTTATAGCCTATTATATACTACACTAATAATTTTATTGTTATTTCAGCATTACTGCTCCCCCACCGAAAATCGAGATAATGCATCGTCAGTCAGTTAGCGAGGAACTCATAGTATCCATAGTGGCAACTGTGTAAAAAGAATAAGTGGGAATATATGACCACTGTCAGAAAACTGATGAGAGAAGACAATTTTGTAGAGGTGTTGTGAAAGATTTAACGTGAGCCAAGATTCTACATGTTGGATGCGTGCCCAATGAAATCGGTAATCCAAGTCTGAGAACTTGGTTGAATAATTGCAGTAACAGAGATTAATAATTGAATTGAGAATAATAATTGAATTTAAAAAAAATAATTTTGTTCTAGATGGCATCACAGAAAGACTCAAAATCTATGAGTGCATTTGTAGGTATGTTAGTATTAAAAATAAGTATTACCCCTCCACTGAAACAAAATTAGGGTGAATTGCTGTGAGGATATTGATTAAGAGGCAGGACAAACAAGATTTGTCAAGTCAATCCCTGAGTGAAAAAAGATCGGTGATGTAGAACCTAAACAACGTTTCATAGAGAATAATCCACAGGTCAGTCTGAATGACAGATGGAAAAGGAAGCAGGTTCACTGCGGCCATTGCTGCTACCGGGTGGATCCTTTCTCTCACAGACAGTGAAGTGACGACCCTCTTCAGAAACTGTGTCCATGGCCTTTCGAACTGGAGGCTACATTTAGAAGATTTCTCGTAATATAATGTTTATGAAATTTTTATGAGATTAGGATTCTGTACTCATCCTTTTCTTCAGACAGATTTCAGAAGGCAAATTAGTTTTCTATATTTCTATCATTTTGCTAAGGCTGAGAGAAGAGGCTCTGATGCTTGGGGACACAAGACAGTCACTTAGGACCCTTCCGTCCTTTAGTTAGGACTGTTTATTTGTGGACATGGAAAGGGGATATGCGGCAACCCCAACCCCAACCCCATCCCCACCAAAGGTGGATGAATAGTCACTTCAGCAATCATGGGTTTCACTCTTGTAGGATGTTTGGAAAGGAATCTGCAATATCCTTGCCACTATACATGCTTTGGGAATCAGCAAATGCTGAAGATGTGGGGTTTTCAGTCTTATACCGTAAAGGCCCTGTTGCTTTAAATAAAAGAAGAAACAAATGTGAAGTTTTAGTGTTCGGAACGTCTAAGTTGTTAAGGTATTCCCCGTTAATGTTAATTCCTACATGCTCCTAATCTAAATTCTTCAAAAATTCTTCTATGCACGCTGTGAATTATTTAGGAGAGTTGGGGTCTTCCAGTCTAACTCCTTTCTCAATCGTAAATTTCTCACTATCTTTATGTAGTTTTAGGATTGTTGTACTACCTGTATAGATATCTTCAAGTGTTCTAACA
>NC_087207.1:43094401-43101901 GCF_015104395.2 Macrobrachium nipponense
TGGCTCAATGAACAAATATCTGAATGCCTTCTCTATTGTACTTGGGCTTTGCCTTCTTTTCTATGACGGTTTGGCTTGATCTGAAACTGACAGTCTGCTCTTATATTGTTAGCCTGCTTAGAAGAATGTGATAGGTGTTCTTTATGCTTTAATGACTCGCGAACAGTTTAAGAATACGAGTAATTCTCTTCGGGAGTTCTGTGTTATCAGACACACACATCTTTGCAATGATATATATATATATATATATATATATATATATATATATATATAATATATATATATATATATATATGTGTGTGTGTGTGTGTGTATATATATATATATATATATATATATATATATATATATATATATACTATATATATATATATATATATATATATATATATATATAGAGGACCAGGGGGTGACAAGGATATAGCCGGTCATCAGGTAATAGTACATTTATTGCCGACGCGTTTCGTAACACATAGTTACACATCAATGCTAAAAGAGAAACAACACAAATTAAAAATACATGAAACATAACTTTGACTTTAAGAGTCTCAATAAATATACAAAAAACATACATAAAATGAAAGCAATTTAAAAAGCACCTGCTAGACTAAAAAGTTGAAGACTGAGTGATTCGGAGAGAAGGGAGAAGCAGCAAAGAAAGCCGGTTCAACCCAGATACAACTGTACAGAGGAAGTGTGTTAGTTCAACTTGGGCAATAACTGCTTAATAAACAACGACTCTAATATAAGCAGTTCGTGTAAACGGCTTGTTTGGCCCAAGACAGAGAAATCAGTATAATTGATGGTGGTTTTACAAATTTTTGCATGATTTCTGATATTTGAAAATTCTGGATTGGACACTCTGCAGCCAGTACGATGACTTACACCATTATGTGAATCAGCTCTGACTTTTAGCAATCGTTTAGTCGAACCCACGTAAGTCCCCAAATCACATCTGGGGCAAGTATATTTATATACGACTGACGATTGCAATATTGGGCAGAGTCTGTCTTTAAATTTGAAAAGTGATCTTATTGTAAGGGGATTTTTTTGGAATTAATATAACTTGCAACATATTAAATTGTTTTTCAATTGCAGACTTGAGATTCCTTCTAAATTTGTCGTCTTGGATGTATGAATACTGGCATATAGTTTCTTTCGTGGAACAGTGCTTATGGAAGGGGAGTCCGATAATTTCTTATTTAGAAAATTCTTGCAATGTTTGAAGAAAACATGTGAGGGAAACCAGTTATCGGAAAAATATTTACACAGGAACAATATTTCTTTATGATACAAATCCCAGGAAGAGGTTAGAGTGTAAGCTCGATGGAGCAAGTAAAAATTGAATTAAGTTTTAAAATTATAAAACAAGCACTATAAAAGTTTGAACCCAGACCGGAGAACGTCTTTTTTTCTAAAAAAACGGAAGTGTTTAAAACTATCACCACTGCGAAACACTAAAACATCCAAAAATGGTAATCGATCATTTTCCTCTCTCTCTAATGTAAACTTGATATTAGGATGCAATTCATTGATGTATGAGAGAAATTGATCAGCATGGAAAGCTGATTTGAAAAGAACAAAGGTGTCATCGACAAACCTTTTATACACAAGAGGATAAAAACCAAGGGGGCAATTTTTCCAACATGTCCTCCTCCAGGGAGCACATGAAAATGTTGGAAAACGTGGGACCAAGAGGTGATCCCACTTGCCATTCCGTCAACGCCTGTTTATATAACAGATGATCATTAAAAATAAAGGCAGTGTCCAGCACTGCTAATTGCAACAATTTCTTAAAAAGAAAAAGGCAACGATCATAGTTAAAATAAGTGTCATTAGGTTTCAATAAAAATTTTATCTAAAATAACCTCGATTGTTTCTTCTACTGGGACATTTGTAAATAAAGATTCAACATCGTAACTGGTCATATATAAGTCAGAGTCTTGACATAAAATATATGATTTGAATTCTTCGGAGTTTTTCAAGGTATGTTGATTAGAAGTAAATGGTTTCTAGTAAAGGAAACTAGGTATTTAGCTAGTTTGTAATTCGGAGCATGAATTGATGACAATATTGGTCTCATTGGGGTTCCTTCTTTATGTGTTTTAGGTAGACCGTAAAGGACTCCAAACGATGTACCTGAACAATATAGATCTTCATAAGTGTCTTTGCTAATGACATTCTTAGTATTAATTTCTTTTAAAAATCTATTGATTTTGTCTTCAACTTTAAATATATGTTTACATTCAGGTTTACCAATTTTCTGAAACTTGCTTTCGTCCCTCAGAATAGACTCCATTTTATTAATATAATCTTCTTTGTTCAAGATGGCAGCGGCCCTTATCCTTATCAGGTTTAGTAATTATCAAGTTTTCATTTTTTGCCAGATTTTTCAGAATATCTAAGTCAGTTTTCTTAAAGAAAGGTGTCCAGTTAGTCGTCAATTTTCTAAATGCCTGTTGAGTAATATCAGATAGTTGTGACTGTAATTTACTAATATCAACATTAAAAGGCTGATTTTTTAACCTGTGAAATAATGATTCTAAAGGCAGAAAAAACCTGTTGTAGTTCGGTTTGTAACAAGGCATGCAGAAGTCCAATCCAAGAGATAACAAGAACTCTTCTCGTTTTGACAGTACACCATCAATTATACTGATTTCTCTGTCTTGGCCAACAAGCCGTTTACACGAACTGCTTATATTAGAGTCGTTGTTTATTAAGCAGTTAGTGCCCAAGTTGAACTCACACACTTCCTCTGTACAGTTGTATCTGGGTTGAACCGGCTTTCTTTGCTGCTTCTCCCTTCTCTCCGAATCACTCAGTCTTCAACTTTTTAGTCTAGCAGGTGCTTTTTAAATTGCTTTCATTTTATGTATGTTTTTTGTATATTTATTGAGACTCTTAAAGTCTTGTTACAAACCGAACTACAACAGGTTTTTTCTGCCTTTAGAATCATTATTTCACAGGTTAAAAAATCAGCCTTTTAATGTTGATATTAGTAAATTACAGTCACAACTATCTGATATTACTCAACAGGCATTTTAGAAAATTGACGACTAACTGGACACTTTCTTTAAGAAAACTGACTTAGATATTCTGAAAAATCGGGCAAAAAAATGTAAAACTTGATAATTACTAAACCTGATAAGGGTAAGGGTGGGCACTGTCATCTTGAACAAAGAAGATTATATTAATAAAATGGAGTCTATTCTGAGGGACGAAAGCAAGTTTCAGAAAATTGGTAAACCTGAATGTAAACATATATTTAAAGTTGAAGACAAAATCAATAGATTTTTAAAAGAAATTAATACTAAGAATGTCATTAGCAAAGACACTTATGAAGATCTATATTGTTCAGGTACATCGTTTGGAGTCCTTTACGGTCTACCTAAAACACATAAAGAAGGAACCCCAATGAGACCAATATTGTCATCAATTCATGCTCCGAATTACAAACTAGCTAAATACCTAGTTCCATTACTAGAACCATTTACTTCTAATCAACATACCTTGAAAAACTCCGAAGAATTCAAATCATATATTTTATGTCCAAGACTCTGACTTATATATGACCAGTTACGATGTTGAAATCTTTATTTACAAATGTCCCAGTAGAAGAAACAATCGAGGTTTATTTTTAGATAAGAAAATTTTTATTGAACCTAATGACACTTATTTTAACTATGATCGTTGCCTTTTTAAGAAATTGTTGCAATTAGCAGTGCTGGACACTGCCTTTATTTTTAATGATCATCTGTATAAACAGGTTGACGGAATGGCAATGGGATCACCTCTTGGTCCCACGTTTTCCAACATTTTCATGTGCTCCCTGGAGGAGGCGACATGTTGGAAAATTGCCCCCTTGTTTTTATCCTCTGTATAAAAGGTTTGTCGATGACACCTTTGTTCTTTTCAAATCAGCTTTCCATGCTGATCAATTTCTCTCATACATCAATGAATTGCATCCTAATATCAAGTTTACATTAGAGAGAGAGGAAAATGATCGATTACCATTTTTGGATGTTTTAGTGTTTCGCAGTGGTGATAGTTTTAACACTTCCGTTTTTAGAAAAAAGACGTTCTCCGGTCTGGGTTCAAACTTTTATAGTGCTTGTTTTTATAATTTTAAACTTAATTCAATTTTTACCTTGCTCCATCGAGCTTACACTCTGAACCTCTTCCTGGGATTTGTATCATAAAGAAATATTGTTCTGTGTAAATATTTTTCCGATAACTGGTTTCCCTCACATGTTTTCTTCAAACATTGCAAGAATTTTCTAAATAAGAAATTATCGACTCCCCTTCCATAAGCACTGTTTCCACGAAAGAAACTATATGCCAGTATTCCATACATCCAAGACGACTTTAAATTTTAGAAGGAATCTCCATGTCTGCAATTGAAAACAATTTAATATGTTGCAAGTTATATTAATTCCAAAAAATCCCCTTACAAATAAGATCACTTTTCAAATTTAAAGACAGACTCTGCCCAATATTGCAATCGTCAGTCGTATATAAATATACTTGCCCCAGATGTAATTTGGGGACTTACGTGGGTTCGACTAAACGATTGCTAAATGTCAGAGCTGATTCACATAATGGTGTAAGTCATCGTACTGGCTGCAGAGTGTCCAATCCAGAATTCTCTAATATCAGAAATCATGCAAAATTTGTAAAACACCATCAATTATATGATTTCTCTGTCTTGGGCCAAACAAGCCGTTTACACGAACTGCTTATATTAGAGTCGTTGTTTATTAAGCAGTTAGTGCCCAAGTTGAACTCACACACTTCCTCTGTACAGTTGTATCTGGGTTGAACCGGCTTTCTTTGCTGCTTCTTCTTCTCTCCGAATCACTCAGTCTTCAACTTTTTAGTCTAGCAGGTGCTTTTTAAATTGCTTTCATTTTATGTATGTTTTTTTGTATTTATTGAGACTCTTAAAGTCAAAGTTATGTTTCATGTATTTTTAATTTGTGTTGTTTCTCTTTTAGCCTTGATGATGTAACTATGTGTTACGAAACGCGTCAGCAATAAATGTACTATTACCTGATGACCGGCTATATCCTTGTCACCCTGTCCTTCCATATGCTGTGGGCTGCTTTCGCCAACGTTTTTCTGTCTTATATATATATATATATATATTATATATATATATATATATATATATATATATATAGTACTATATATATATATAATATATATATATATATATCCATACATACATGATATGAGTATTGAACCTTATACTATTAACTTACATGGTATATGCCTCTGTTTTAGAGACCATATTGCGTACAAAGAAAATTATTTCATATCGTTGCAAAGAGATGTGTTTCTGATGATACAGAACTCCTGAAAAGTATATTTTTTTATTCTTGAATTGTTAGCGAGTCATTAAAAGAATAAAATAGTAAGAGTAAACTGTTAATTTCAAAATGGGGTTTTCCATAAAAAAGAGAAATGCACAATAAGGCTGATGCCTAAATGCCTCGTTATGTTAAGGTCAGAGTTCGGTGTAAAAAAGACTGCGGTCATTAATTGTTGGAGTAAATGGAGTCATGTCGATAACTAAGGAAACTCGTTCATTGTAGGTGGCTAGTTGGTCAATATAATACGATGTCCCGGCGATTATATTACTTGTACCACATTTACGCTACAATATATTGAAGTCTTGTTAATGGGTTATGTATTTGCTTGTTGATAGTTTCTCGTGTTATTACACTCTTTTTTTCTTTTTTATTTAATTATATTTTGTTTTTTTTTTTATCTTTACTCGTATATTGGGCTGCTCAATACGATTATTAATTCATTTCATACAACAACAACAACAACAACAACAAAAACAATAATAATAATAATAATAATAATAATAATAATAATAATAATAATAATAATAATAATAATAATAATAATAATAATAATAATAATAATAATAAACTACGTCTAACATGAGGTATGTATTTACATTAAAGCTCATATCATTGGAAGGAGGCTGTTTAAAGAGGATATTTCCCCATTAAAGTTTTTATTGTGATGAATAGTGCGGTTTATGAGTCCTGTTTTCCCCCTAATAATCCAAGAGAGCCTTTTCCCTTAAACTCCCCACAAAGTGAAACGCCTGACATTTCCTTGGCATTTCAAGAACGCTTTTGGAGATGTTGGGCAGTGTGGGAAAAGGATTCATGATATAAAATGCGTCCTTAACAATAGATTTGTGTTACTGAGAGACATCAATTTATTTCATTTGATAACTGTATTCAAAGCAACATCTGCTAATAGTTTCGTCAGACCATTAAGATTTTGCCTTTAATAATGTATTGTTCATAGCATCATTGGCATTAGATACCATAAGCATTCCTATATTGTAATTTTTATTGTGCGGCTGTATTAGTAGATCAAATTAGTGCGCTTACTGATGTGAAGAATCTCTCTCTCTCTCTCTCTCTCTCTCTCTTACACACACACACATTCGCAATGAACCACAAGCACAGACAAAAGCAAACCCACAACAAAACCCTCTAGCAGTCATTAGCAGACGAACTTTATCCTCGCTCTATATTTTTCATGTCATCATCATGACTAGCGCATAGGATCTCTTTACTCTCAACACTAGGTGAGCATATTTCCAATACTGTCAATGAAATAATGATATTTAGCATAAGTGATTAATCCAAATTGAATTGAGAGGAAAATTAGGGTCTGGATTTGCCACAGTTCATTTGAATTGCAAATTGAGCCCAACATGGGACTATTCGTATTATGACGTCGCAGATCCTGTATTAATGTAGGAATACCTTCGGCAGTTGATGGAATCCATTACAGCTCGAAGGTAAAAGCCTCGTAAATTGAGTCTGGAGATAAACTGGTGTTTCTGAGCTCTCGGAGGCTTTTATCCAGATTTTTTAGCGTTAAGTTGTAGTTTAAAGTCCCGGAAACGGGATTTTTACGAAACTACGTAAATTTATTCATTGGAATAACAAGGTGCATTTGCATACACGGCGAACGTTCACAATATAAGAAAATCTGTCGTAGAAGGCGAGCTTTCAGAAGTTACATTATACAATAGTAAACTAAGAACTATTGAAAGAAAATTGGAAAACAGTACTGCACCAGTATAATTGTAGCACTGGTACAATTGCATACTTGGTTTAATTAAAAAGAGGCCAAAATGAAACAGCAGTGAAAAGGATGTGTAAAGAAAACATGAAAGTTGTACTTGAAAGATCTCCCCTTGTTGTGATGACAGAGGAGTCTCATATTTAAATCGAAGGAGTCGATGCATCCTTTGAATAGGCTGAGGGACGAGTACTCCGAAATTATTCAATGAACAATCAAAACAAGGCGGACACTATGAATACGTACTTGATGTCGCAAACACAAACTTACAATTTCACTATTCATTTGTTACAAACACACCAACATACACAAGAAAACATTGGTTTTGGTTCGTCTTGTGAAATGTTATAGTCTTATTGCAAAGGTAGGGACACCTCTAAT
>NC_087207.1:43106901-43132319 GCF_015104395.2 Macrobrachium nipponense
GAGCATCTCGTGAGTCATTTCTGAAATAGGAACTGTCCTATTTGAGAGAGAGAGAGAGAGAGAGAGAGAGAGAGAGAGAGAGAGAGAGAGGAGGGGGTGGGGGGGGCGGGGTTTGATGGGGGTTCCTGCTTGTTTCCTATCCGTTGATTGCACGGAGATGGCACTTAATGAAGACCTGACGCTGGCCCTCTCCTCTGTAACGTGCATTATCCGGTCTTCTTTAGTTATGCATTTTGGAATCTTCGTCTTCTATCTTCGTTTCCAGATCACTGATTCACACCTCATTTAGTCTCTCGTGATGGACTGACAAGCTCATTTGGTAGCTCTTAGTTAATAGCCTGTTTAACAACCTTACCTGGTGATTCTACAAAACTAATAATTTTTATTTGTTATCGATGATTCTGCCAACATCCCTTGATTTTTGTCAACAATGACAACTTTTGATGAGATCTATGAAAAGGACTTGGGATAATGTAACCACACCCAACCCCCCCCCCCCCCCCAGGCGTCACATCCCGTATACAACATATACCAAGGTTTCAATAACACCTCAGGATTTACAGATTAGTATTTAATCCAACATGTGAAATATGATTCTCAATATATAAACATTATAACGAAACGCCAGTTGTTGACGATCTTCATATTAAATTATTTATCTCACATACCATTTGGACTCTTCTTTGATTTTCATGCTGTATTTACCCGATCATATTGCTAACTGATATTGATGATTGTTTAAGCAGAACGTAGATCTTCAGAATTATAGCATTTCCAAGGTAAGGCCCCGAGATGCAGTTAACATTAAGATCAAATTCCCATATGGAAATGGAATGATGCCCATTAAAGTATGTGCGTTTATATTGAAACTCATGGATCCAATATTGCATGTAATTTAGTGTAGTAAAATACATTTTCCATTCCACTGATGTTTACAAGACACTACATTGCTGTTGACGCAGGTCTGTATAGTTAATGGTTTGTTGGTTCATCATTTGTTATTTTCTTATGACCAATTACTATCACGTGTTACTCGATCTATTATATGGAAGATTTATCTGCAGTCCATTAGCTTTGAAGGGGTGGGTCAATTTGAATTTCAGTTAATTACGAATAATAATAATAATAATAATAATAATAATAATAATAATAATAATAATAATAATAATAATAATAATAATAATAATAATATAATCATAATCATAATAATAAAATAATAATAATCATAATAACCATAGCAGTAATAGAAGGAAAACCAACCTAAGCATGCCATGGATAGACTATAGAAAGCCTTCGACATGGTACCACACTCATGGCTAATAGAATGCTTGAAAACATATGTGGCAGACGAAAACACCATCAGCTTCCTCACAAAAATACAATGCGTAACTGGAATACAATACTATTACAAGCACTGGAATAACACTAGCAGAGGTTAATATCCGGAGAGGGATCTTCCAGGGCGACTCACTGTCCCCATATCTCTTCGTAGTAAGCCATGATTCTTCCCATGACAAAAACAAAGTACTACATTGGAAGATGAATGCCGGGTACCAACTCAAGAAAAGAGGCAACAGAATTAACCATCTGATGTTCAGGACGACATCAAGCTGTATGGTAAGAGCATCAAGGAAATAGATACCCTAATCCAGACTGTAAGGATTGTATCTGGGGACATCAGGATGGAGTTTGGAATAGAAAAATGTGCCTTATTCAAACAATCACAAAAAGGCAAAGTACAAGGACTGAAGATAAAGCTACCAAATGGGAACAACATCAAACACATAGATGAGGTCAGGATACAAATACCTGGGTAATAAATGGAAGGAGGGGATATAAAACATCAAGAGATGAAGGACACAATCAGGAAAGAATATATACAGAGACTCAAGTCAAAACTCAACGTCTGAAATATGATAAAAGCCATAAAAACACATGGGCAGTGCCCAGTAATCAGATACAGCGCAGGAATAGTCGAATGGACGAAGGCAGAACTTCGCAGCATAGACCAGAAAATCGAGGAAACATATGACAATACACAAAGCACTACACCCAAGAGCAAATAAGGACAGACTATACATAACACGAAAGGAAGGAGGGAGGGGACTACTAAGCATAGAGGACTGCGTCAACATCGAGGAACAGGAGCACTGGGGCAATATATGAAGACCAGTGAAGATGAGTGGCTCAAGAGTGCATGGGAAAAGGGACTGATAAAAGTAGGACAAAAACCCAGAAATATAGA
This sequence comes from Macrobrachium nipponense, assembly GCF_015104395.2. Lineage (NCBI taxonomy): Eukaryota > Metazoa > Arthropoda > Malacostraca > Decapoda > Palaemonidae > Macrobrachium > Macrobrachium nipponense. Next base: position 43,109,147 of record NC_087207.1, read on the forward strand.
GAGACAGGAGAAAGACAAGCAGAACAGAGGAATGGCATAACAAACCAATGCACGGACAATACATGAGACAGACTAAAGAACTAGCCAGCAATGACACGTGGCAATGGGATACAGAGGGGAGAGCTCAAGAAGGAAACTGAAGGAATGATAACAGTGGCACAAGATCAGGCCTTAAGAACCAGATATGTCCAAAGAACGGTAGATGGAAATAACATCTTTCCCATATGTAGGAAGTGCAATACGAAAAATGAAACCATAAACCATATAGCAAGCGAATGTCCGGCACTTGCACAGAACCAGTACAAAAAGAGGCATGATTCAGTAGCAAAAGCCCTCCACTGGAGCCTGTGCAAGAAACAACAGCTACCTTGCTGTAATAAGTGGTACGAACTCCAACCTGAAGGAATGATAGAAAACGATCAGGCAAAGATCCTCTGGGACTATGGTATCAGAACAGATAGGGCGATACGTGCAAATAGACCAGACGTGACATTGATTGACAAATCAGAAGAAAGTATCACTCATTGTTTGTCGCAATACCATGGGACACCAGAGTTGAAGAGAAATAGAGGGAAAAAATTGGATAAGTATCAGACTTGAAAATAAAATATAATAAGAAGGATATGGGATATGCCAGTGGAAATTGTACCCAGAATCATAGGAACACTAGGCACGATCCAAGATCCCTGAAAAGGAATCTGGAAAAACTAGAGGCTGAAGTAGCTCCAGGACTCATGCAGAGAGTGTGATCCTAGAAATGGCGCACATAGTAAGAAAAGTGATGGACTGGCTAACCAGGAAGCAGGATGCTACCCGGAACCCCGCACTATAATACCACCCAGTCGAATTAGACGACTGTGATAGAGCAAAAAAAAAAAATAATAATAATATTAATAATAATGGGTAGGAATCTCAATTACGAAGGCACAAGTTAATGTTTCTTTAAGGGCCACAATAATATACTGATGGAAGCAGTAGTAAAAAACTTTTATATAAACTATGTAAAAGCTTTCGAAACCCTACCCTGGGTTCATCTTCAATCGCTTTGACTGAAGATGAACCCAGGGTAGGGTTCGAAAGCTTTTACATACCAGCTTTATAAAGTTTTACTACTGCTTCCACCTGTATATTATTGTGGACCCTAAGAAAATGATAATAATAATAATAAACAGCTTTATACGATAAACACACCTTCCCATTCAAGATGAAAGTATGTAGAGCAAGGCTGTTTAAAAGAGCGAATTTCCCTTTTGAAGACTTTATTGTGATGAACATTTGGGTTTATGATGATGCTTCTTCCTCCTGTTCACAAGAGCATCTCCCCCTGACCCCTCTGGAAGTTAGTCTTCTGACATCTCGGTGGTGTAAGAAGATCGCAGATCAAAATGGTAACTGAGGTATGAAAAGGACTTGTGGCATCACAAAATACTCGGATCCCTCCTAGATAGCTACCCTCAAGGGTTTTAACTGGGTATGTACTTGTACCCACATTTGCGGCATATTCACTGTATTACAAGACCGTTGGTAGATGACCGTAAAAACATAAACAAATGACTGTAAATATCATAAAGATAACGACCCTCAAGAAACATTAGTCCTAGATAACGACCCCCGAACTTTGCTGGGGGTTAATATCTAGGAAAGTTCCAGATACTCTAAACGGCGAACTTCCTAAACTTTATGAATGTCATTTTTTCAGTGTTGAAACATTGTTCATATAAATGACAGCTGAAAACATGGAAAGTAAGACAGCATCCGGTGTCCTCGTACATCCACCTTTGCTGTGGGATATTTGAACAAATAAACATCAAAATCTGTTCTGGATCGACAACATACTATTAGTAAAAACAAAAGGAATGCTTTGACTTCTCCATCCCTATTTGCCTATGCAATATATAGATAAATTCAAGACAAATCAAAGGTTTCTCTCTCTCTCTCTCTCTCTCTCTCTCTCTCTCTCTCTCTCTCTCTCTCTCTCTCTCTCTCTCTCCACAAGTAAGCAAAACCACAGCAAAAGCCTTTGCCTTCCATTAGCAGACGAACGAATTGAACCTCACCATTAATTAATCCATCGCCATTCCGAAATTCCCTTCCGGTGAGACGATTCGTAAAATCCAGACAACTACGACAGACACAAATCTTCTCGAGCTTCCTTCACTAATCACTTTGAGGAAGTTCGTTCACTTTTCCGTCGTCCTTGTGGGATTCTATAGAAACGTCCTTTTTTTCAAATCCTGTAGTGACATTTCAATCTAAGAATGGCATTCAGCATCAATGATTAATTTAAAAGAAATTAAATGGTAAATTAGGCTCTGAGTTTACCACAGATCATTTGAATTGCAAATTGAGCCCAACATTGGGACTGTTCGTATTATGGCGGGGCAGATCCTGCGTGGATGTAGGGATACTTTCAACAGTTAATGAATCCATTTCAACTTCAAGTTAAACCTCGTAAAAATTGAGGGGCCTGGGAAATAAAAAAGCTAATGTTTCTGAGCTCTCAGACTTATCAGTTTTGGCTTAACTTCTCATTACCCTCAAAGAAACAAAAGTTTTGTAGAACTTCGTAAATTTATTCGCTGGAATAACAAGGGGAAACGAGGAACATTTGAAAAATAAATAGCAAAATAATAAATTTCATAGAGTGATGACAGATTGGAACATCAAAGTAGGTCCTCTTAGCGATGCTAAAGTTATTAAAAAAATATTCTTCAAATAACTTCTCATAAATAATGAACCGTTTTTGAAGACAGAAATAGATCTCCTGTGACAGAGAAGTAAAAAGAAGAAAACACATGCAAACAGATTTCTTTCTCGCAGTTTTTGTTTTTTCGTATTGTTCCTGATGATGATTACGTCTCTCTCTCTCTCTCTCTCTCCTCTCTCTCTCTCTTCTCTGCTCTCTCTCTCTCTCTCTCTCTTTTATTTCATGACCAAGGATCCATTGCATCTGATGAATAGGCTGAACTGGCGATGAATGATAAGAACCTCTCTCCTAACGGAAGAGTTCCCCCGAGATGAATTGATGAAGAATCGAGATGCCGCTGACAATGAAGACGAGCGATGCGCAATCACGGTCCGTTGCCGATTCTTGCGTTGAGAACACACACACACACACACATACACACACACATATGCACTATTGACAATGAGTCTACTGTCACAAAAGTAAACGCATGACACACATGACAGCAGAAGCCTTTGCTCTATTGGACCCTTCCTTCTGTCACAGTCATGAAACATCACGTTAAATATTTTTCCTTCACAAACATCCACACATGCATATACAGTCACACGGTTATCTAATTTTATCAGAAACACACACACACACACATGCATGAACACTGTACAGAATGGAAGACGTAAAACATCATGTACACTCTTCAGATAACACTATGATCGAGAAGAATCAGTAAGAACAAGTTACTGATTTACTAAGATCTGAACTCCGAGTAAGTAAATCTGGAAGTTACTGAAAACAATGTAGTCCGGGAGCTCATAGAGATTTGTATTACATCTCGAGTACAAAAGGTTGATAGCTAAAGTCATCAGCTGGTGTGAAGGGGTCCTCCGAATGACCTTCTTAACGTTATGCCGTTGGTGCGGAGTAGGGGGCGCTGTACTCCAAATTACATTTTGGAGAACATGAATCAAACCTGTGATAAAAGTTTCGTTTTGGCATTGTGAGTACAGATGTACTATTCTTAAATGGCGCAATTGGTGCAAAACGCATTTAAGAGGGGTCCATAGGGGCCGCTACTCTCACATTTAAATCACAATATGAGTACATCAATGAAACTTTGTGGAAAATATACCTTAGAGCTTCCTGATGAAGGATCAGTAATTCTTAAGTATCAAATATGGTGCAAACCCCATTTAAGAGTGACCTAAAGAGGGCGCTATTTTTGGCACATTTCAAAACACGTCCTTACGTACAATAATGAAAATTTGTAGAAATATCCTTTAGAGCTTTATGATAAAGGATCAGCAGTTCTTAAGCGTTGAATTTGGTGCAATACCAGTTAAGAAAAGCATAAAGAGAGTGCTATATCAGCATATGGCGGATTAACACAAATTTTCTAGCTCCATGACCTCTTTGTACCAATGCCATGAATAAAACTTCATGTGAATATTTTTTTATCTGATATAGAAGAACAAAGGAACTACAAATTTTATATATTTTAGTATTTATTCATACAAGAAAAGGGGGCAATGGTGAAGAGTAAAATATAATTTACGTGCCAATGTTTTTTTACAATTCGATATTTATTAATGGTATTTACCACCTGGATTATATATAATATCTAACGTATCTAACTCATGAACTATTATTTTTTTAAATCTAGTGTTGTGCTCTATCCCAAAGCTCCATACATTGTGGCTGTGAACCTCTGAAGAGCTTCTTTCGTCATGTTAGAAACTGTAGAGATCATTGCCATTACTCTGAAAGTCTTCTGGTGGTTAAGTTGCTTTTCTAGAGTTTGGAGAGGTCTGACCTTCACTTTTCTGACAACTGCGGAATAGTCTGATCCCGTCAAGGCATGGAAAGCTGGTAGTGCTGCTCAAAGATCTGGTCTAGTTCCTTCCATATTGCAGTCAGGCTGACATAACGGCGATTGTTCGTTGAAACTGTTCCAATATCCATCCACAATGTTGGCAGAAATCTATTGGAGTGGTACAGTAATATCACTTTGCAATGCCATGTGTCCATTCTCACTATCAGATGATAAGAAATGCAGACAAATCTTTGTGTCTGCCTCTTCATGGTTGTTCTTTAATCCATCCACTGTGTTTCGCTCTGTCACCTGGAACTTATAACATTCCTCTTGGACATCTAGGAAGACTTCACAATCCCCAAAAATGTTAGCATACGAAGAGTCTTGCATTCATGGGCAAGTAACTGGGGTAGCTGCTTCTTGAAGGACTTGGACTTTAGGGCATGGTTTAGATTTCTTGGTACTCATCTCTGCTCTGACCCCTGTGATGATGAAGGTTCTGTCATCAGATCCTCGCCCGTTTCTTTCAGTGTCCTTTATTGAAGGCTATGGATAGTCATCAAAGGCTATGTGTATGCGTTTTGGCTCATGTTGCTAAACTGGGTAAGAATACTACTTCTGGCTAACCCTCTGTATGTGAGGGGCAAATTTTGTGGCAAGGTATGTAAGAGTACTGTCCATCTATTGATGTAACCACCGACTTCCTTTGGCTGCTCTTCAAGACTTTTCACTTTACTCTCCAATATAAAGAGTGCACTTTTGTCGGTCTTCGCCATTACTTCTTCAGGGCTGGCCATGGACAGAGGTACTTGGATCAATGGGTACAGGAGAATATGCTGCATGTCAGGTCTCTTCTGGTGGACAGCACAAGGAGGCGTCCCATCAGATCACGTGATCCTTTAAGGACTGCAACTTTCGTGCTCTTTGTCTGATGACTGCTTGCACACCCATCTACAAAGGTTTTCAGCTTTTCCTTCTTTATTACACTTTCAAACTTGTTTGGATCACTCATGCAAGCCTGGATGAATTCTTTGGTGTCTGACTTTTCCTTAGTTGGTACATTGAGGAGGCTTTCACGGATTTCATCATTGGTACCTTTTTCTGTCCAAATACTGTTACAATACCTCTGAAGCTTCCTGGGTTTTCATATGTATTGTTCGTATCTAAGATTGCTTGATGATTTTCTGAGGATCTTTCAGAAAATCATCAAACATTGTCACATTGAATTCGTCTTGGCTTAAGTTCTGTAGTGACATCTTATTTGCTAATCAATCCTGTCATCTCTTGTAGCTGACTAATGAACAATGCTCAGGTAGCCTTTGTTACCATCCATCTGAGGCGAGCGGAGTAGTCATTAGTGAAAGAGGGGATTCCTGTCATTCGAGATGCGGCGTCGGCATTGATAGTTCATTCTAGTGTCAATCCACAGGAATTCTGCTGAAATCATGTTCTGTCCTTCGCACTGTGAATACACCTGATTAAGTATCTCTCTAAGGCCGGGATGAGTCTCATCAATATTCAATAAGTCCAATTGGTATTTTGTTAACCAGTGGGAATAGTTGATGGAGTCTGTGGCTAAGAACAGGTCAATGATCGGTGTCAGTGTGAAGACAAAGAGCTCGATGTTATTTGTCCGGATAGGTCTTTCAAGTTGGTGAAATATGTTAATGTACTCCACATACATCATCCGGAACTTTGCAGTGTATCCATGAGCTCCTGATACGATTGCCTGGGTGAATTCAGAATACTCTTTCGAATACTTCTCAGAAAGATCTGTATTGTTCACCAGCTCAAGCCCATGTTCTCCTGTATTGGTATTTGCTTTCACAGTAAATATCAGGGTAAGAAGCTCTTCTCTGTAATCACATGTCTCTAGAAAGGCATTGAAATGCAGGCTTTCAAAGGCAACGCCAAGTAGAGGATGGATCCTCTAACATTGGTTGAGGGGTTTTCCTGTGAGGAACCCAATCAAAGAACCTGGTGCAAGGACACCAGTCTCTATAAACATGTCAGGTCCTCCTGATTCTGCTATGAGTTTTCCAAGGGCCTGATAAAAATACCATCTGTGTTTGGGAAAGCACCCATCATGATGAAAACATTGTCCTAATGTTGGAGATTCTGTAGCCTGGATTTGCATGGCTGGTCTGCTGCTGCAAGTTCATAAGTAACCAGTCCATACTCTTGGTTGCATTCTTCAGCACACTTCTGGGTGTTCGAAAGTTGTCGCACTACGGAAAAGCTATGATGGGCTCGTTGGTTTGGCATGTATCTCACTTCCTGTTTTGGTAGCTGAACCTTGTAGAAGATGGCATTGGGAAGAACATCAGTCTCAAATGCGTGGCTCATTATCCACATGAGCTCCAGATGTCTTGCAGTGATTGCAGCATAAGGTATGGTAAAAATATATGTGTTCTTAAATGTAAAGGTAGGTATTTTGGGGTCTCCCAAAATAGGGGGCCAAGAGATACCATCTGGGACAGTGAATAGATCTCTTCTTGGGAGCTATCTTTGATCTTGCTGTTGCTTCCTGATATATAGAATCAATAATTTGTTTTCCACCTTAGTCAGATATGTTGCCTGTGTACAGAACTTTGAAGAAGTTCATCACAGGCTGGGGTACAAATGTGTCCCGGTCTCTGATATCATTCAGTGTTGGTTTATCTGGTACATCTTTTTTGTAACATTTAACAGCTGCTTTCGCAATATTACAGCTGCTTGGTTGAGGAGTCGTTCCTTGTTAGTCTGTGTAGTCATAAACCACACGTACGGAATTATCAATAATTACAGCATTGTAAAGAGTACTGCCTAATTCTTAACCTACCGGACTCTGGGCCTTGGTTTTGGACCCAAACTTATTGTTGTTAGGTTTCTCAACAAATTGCGCCTATGCATAGGAGACTCATCAGCAGATGAACAAAAGTCCAAATAACAATCATACACAAATGTCAACATTTCTGCAAGTTTGTCAGCAATTACAAACTTCTCGACATATTCATGGATATTTCTAACAGCAATTATTGTCTTTTTCTGGGGAATGTCATCTTTTTTTTTTTTTGTAGTAATAGAAGTTCTACTGGCTGTAAGCAAGAAAGCGCTCTTGCATGAATGATGATACTTAGCTTCTATTGCCACCAGGTCTACACCAACGACTTTCGAAAGGACAGCTGTATCCTGCAGTAGTTCAGCAGCCTCTTGAATCCTCTGTCCTGCTTCTAGTATTTTACATGATCCTAAAAGTTCAATAGCGCCCCCCCCCCTTTTTCTTCCTCTTTTGATTACAGAAAAAAACAGGTGACAGGAAGAATTCTAAATGATTAGGGTTCAGCATCGTCATCTACCCGTTGCATTGGAACGTTAATGCACCAAATTCCTGGTCTATCTCCAGGAGCTGATGGTGTGGATGTAACGCTGTGAACTTCTGGGTAACAGGATACATGATAACCATCATTCTCATCTGGGCTCTCGGGCAAAGTGACAACCAAGTCTATAAATAAACCGATTTCTGAAATTGGGGTTTTTCACGCCTCTTCTCAGCTGCTGCGGTTTGCACAGTACTCCATTCTTCTCATGGAAGGGTAAAACATCTCAATGTTGTTTCCTTCTCCGAAGGCTTCCCAGCATGGAGAATACAACGCCTGTCACGCCTGGAGCCAGGAATTAAAAGGGTTTTTATTCTAAGCCAGAACACATTCTATATAGCTACATCAATAACTAATTTTCATGTGAAAATAAACAGCTCAAGAAAGACATATTAATTTAATTTCACGTAATAATCCAGCAATGTGGTGAACACACTCGGCTCTCAATTTGGAGACTCGGTAAAAAAATCTCAAACCCTGAAGTTTTGAAATAACCCCATAAACTCACAAAAGATCTCAATATAAATATATATACTTGTCAGTTTAGACCATTCTTAACCGGTTAACTTCCATACAAAGTTGCCACCATACTGGTATTATGGAACTCTTAATTTTCATACCCGAGCATCTGAAAAGAAAAGGCAAAATTAATACTATCATTCTGAAATTGTATCGCTTATATATTCAGTGAAACAAACAACAGTCGTGATAAGATAAACAGAAGAGCTCACAATAGTGGTGTGGCACATCACATGTGGAGATGACATGAGTGAATATATAGACCTAAAGAAAATGAATATAGGTCTTTTCAATGTGCTAATATAAACACCCTCTTTAGGCCGTTCTTAAATTAGTTTGCACCAATTACGACACTTAAGAACTGCTGATCCTTAATCATGAAGCTCTAAAGGATATTTCTACAAAGTTTCATTAATGTACGTAAGACGTGTTTTGAAATGTGCCAAAAATAGCGCCCTCCCTCCCTCTTTAGGTCATTCTTAAATGGGGTTTGCACCAAATTTTATATTCAAGAATTACTGATCCTTCACCAGGAAGCTCTAAGGTATATTTCCACAAAGTTTCATACATGTACTCAAATTGTGATTTAAATGTGACAGTAGCGCCCCCTTTGGACCCCTCTTAAATGCGTTTTGCCCCAATTGCGCCATTTAAGAATGGCACATCTGTACTCACAGTGCAAAAATGAAACTTTTATCACAGGTTTGATTCATGTACTCCAAAATGTAATTTGAAACCTCTTTTAGGGGGGCAGTTCAAGCAGCGCCCCCTACTCAATGCACCAACGGCATAACTTAAGAATGGCCATTCGGAGGTCGCCATCACACCAGCTATCAAACCTTTTGTACTCGAGATGTAATACAAATCTCTGTGAGTTCCCGCACTAATACATTCTGTTAAACTTCCTCTTTCGGCACTCATAGTCTTGGTAGTTGTGACGCCAGCTTAATATATCAAATAAATCAATCGAGAGTTCCTCTAAGACTCTAGCTTTTTGTTGTGAGTATCATCCCAGTTGTTCTTCTTCCTTTTTAGGCTGGTGTATTTGGCATCTCGATTATTAACCAAGAAATAGCTACAATAAATAAAAATAATTTATCGCTTTTAAATCAAGTGAAGTCATCCGTATTTATCTCTTTGTTTTAACCCTATTGTAATGCATTAAGGTAATTAGTTACAATGGCAAAGACCTTTGCACCGTAAAAAGTGTCCGAATGGGCCTCACCAACTCAAAAATAAAAAAACCAAATAAACTCGATAATGACCTTAATGGACTTTCATCGTTATCACTTATTCCGGAACACTACAAATAATATTGTTTTTTCATATTTTAAGTACATAAAAATAAAAATCGCTTGAAATGCAAGGGTCTTTCATTCCCTAACTTTCATTCCGTTTCTTCTTAATTGCCTTGTGCTGTACCTGAGAGATTTCTATTAGATTCAAACGTCGCCTCAGTCTCACTCTTTCTTTTAGTTCGTTAAACTTTGTGCAAGAAAAGTTGCTTTTAAGCCACATTTGTTATTACAAAGTAAACAGGAAATTTATCATCTTCGGTATATACAGAAACGATTAAGCCATGAAACATCATGTTTTAGACTTTTAATGATCAGCAAAAGTTATTAAGGAGACAAATTCACCCAGAGGTTCTCTTCAACTCTGGTTAAAGAACAGCTCTCTCACTTCTGCAGTTTCGTTCTCTGAAATTTCTTCAACTTTTTTTAATCCTCTTTAACAGTACTTACCACCCATCTTCTCCATCTTCCAGAACCTTTTCAAAGTATTATTTTTTAGTTCACATTTCCCCCCTCCATCGGGCTGAATAAAATTCGAGGCAGGCCTAAAGCAGTGACATTAAAAGCCTCTCAAAAAGAGAAAGAGGAAGCAGCTGATGGGCGAACTGTGTCGCCTATCTCTTGGAGACTAATGTCTAAGATTTTTTTGTAGTTGTAACTACAAATTTTGATTCTCGACTACAGACAACAGCTAGTCGATGACCTCAGTGAGGAAAGTTATATTTGTTTAGCTACTAAAGCTTTGTAACAAAAAATTTGAACAAAGTATTGTTACAAAACCAGTAATTTAGTATGCAGCCAACAGAAGCATGGGAAATGAATCATATAAAAAAAGGGCCTATTCTGTATCGCCTTATTTTGTTGAGATTTTCTTGCTGATGTTCAAGATTGCCGCCATTTACAGTTTCCTCGCCATCTAAAGAGAATATTCCCTACAAATGGACGTAATCATAGAAATGATAAAAAATGGGAAGAAATTACTTCTAATCCGGTCGATCAAGGAACGGAATCAGTCTATTGCTTCCACTAAAAAATCTGCCAGATCTAGATTCATGATCAGTCTCCATTTGACCATTGTAACCAAATCAAAATTTTCTTCATAATGTCGAAATGTCATCGCTCTCAGACGAATCTACAAACTTGAGGGAATGTTGAAGAAATATCCGCTGGATGAATTCCAATAGTAACTTATAAACGAAAGTTGTAAACCTTATCTCTGGTAGGCACATCTTTGAATCTGTTGCATGCCAAGGTTAAACGCAAATATTCAACAAACATTTGACCGTTTTGGGAACTGGATGATATAGATTTGAAACTAGAACTTTTTAATCGTTAATCAGCATAGATATCAGATGCATTTACTTAGCTGTTGTAAGTTCGAGTTTGTTCAGTTTTAGTAAATCTTACCTTTCCAATGGAAACTGCAGAAAGTCAAGAAAGCCTTTCGCTTTATTGCTAGTAAATTTTTTCATTCGTTTCAGAGCTGAAAAAGGACATCCCAGCGGAAACTGTGGCAGCTTGAATAGTCAAAGCGAATTGCATCAAATTAACCGCTTCAAAAAAAAGTTGTTCTGTGTCACTGTGGCAAAAGCAAGAAACTCCCCAATGCATAATCATAGAACTCGAGTACGTTATAAATTTCAAAGAGATTTACTTCAGATCGCCGAACAATAAAAAAAAGGGGGGCTTTGCCATGAATTTTTCTGCTTTCCAGTGTACCTCTGTTACAAACACTTATGTTGTCGAAATGAAATCAAGTGTAAGTTTTCATTCTTGCATCCATATACCTCTTTTATCGCTCGATACTTTATATCTTTTATTTCTTTCTGTCAAGATAATTTTCTTATATTTCAATTCAGTCGACATTTTTTTCATTATGACATTCATAACCTGTTTATTTATCTCGTTAAAACTCGTGCATTTTGTAATATCATACAATTTCAGTTTGTAAAATACTGAAGAGGGTGTCCGTTTTAAAAATAGAATTGTCACGCAGTTCAAAATTTGTCATCATAAACAACTGGACGTATGAATCCCGAAGTAAAAGCATTGCTGAACCTATATTGTTCGAAAACCTGTAACGACCAATTGGTGGGAGAAAGAAATATTTTCCCGAACTTTGAGTTTGAACTTCAACCGCGTTGGCGCAGCCCTTGAAACTTTTTCTACGCTTTTCATCGAGAAACTTCTCTTTTTATTTTGGTAAGCTGACTGAAAAAGGAGGACAAGCCTTTCATTGTGTTTTGAATAGTGTACATTTAGGTATGAATTTCTGTAATTGGGATACAAGATTATTCTTGTGAACATATTGCATAAATAAACATGAGGAAGCCTTTCCACTCTCCATCTGGAGTTAGATTTTTATTTTCAATAGTTTAGTTTTACTCATAAATGGATGATTTAGTAAAACATTTGGAAATTTTCACTATTTGTTATTGGGAGAGGGTGATCTTCAATAGAAATTAATGGGCACTGACCAAAAACGTTCGTTCTTGCATCAGCGACAATGTAAGACTTCTTGGGACTGGGACTCTGACTCACGGAGAACACCATGACATCAAAATCATGAATACCTCCTAATGGAAGGTATTCTGTAAATATTGGCATTTATTAAATTCACATAATTGGTTCATGGGTCAAAATATATATTCTTAATAATTGAATGGATAGTTCTAATTAAACATTTCCTCCTTTTCCTGCCAATCAGGACAGTACTAAGTATTCATCCCAGGAAATTAATGGAGCCTTTGATGTTTAAAGAGGCTTCGACTGTGGGAGAAAGACCTCCTTCCCAGGTAGTTAACAAGCTTCTTCAGGCCGGTTCACCTATCACCTACCGCGGCTCACCAAGTACCCTAATTTAGCCTGCCCAAATCTGCTGGAGGAAGGAAGAGCGGATGACGAGAGGTGTCATCAGAATGTTTCGTATTTGAATCTAAAAGTTTAGGTCTTTTTCCCTTGTGGACAAAGGGAAAATCTCATCGGTATATTAGTAAAGCCGGATTAAGTTCTGTACTGGATGGTACGAGACCAGTCCCTCCACCCACACTTTCTTTCGTTCTTGCTTCTTTTCCCTTTTGTTCTTTTTCCTTTATTATAAATTATCATATATAGTTTACATACATCTGGAATACTGATAGCTTCACGTGCCTAGTCGTAAACTCTCGTCACATCGGTCAAGGGCTCATCCCAGTTTCTTCCGCTCTTTCCATTCTGAAGCAGGAAGAAGAAGTGCTTTCTTTACAGGGTGAGTCGAGTGAGTTACAATGTACATATACACAACGCTGCTATATATAGAAAAACTTTCCTGATTCAGTTATACATAGACGAAGATGAATGACCAAACGAATTTTATGGCTGTATAATGACGAATTAAATCCCAATCATGCAAGCTGGAATTTCAATCCTTTAAAGACATGACCTCAGTAACGATAAAATCTTTCAGTATAAGGAGTTTGGAGGCAGTCTTATTCTCGGATAGGTAGTGCAATTAAAAGATTTTAAAAGCTTATCTCTTCTCAAATTTCTACATCTGTATGCTGCAAAGGGTCAACCATACCTTGCCTTTGTGTTTCTTTTATGGACTATCGTTTTAGATGTTAAAGTATATAAAAAGTCTTTTCAATTTTCTAAGATGGCTATTGTGGGGCCAGGAAAAGAATACAGCACTGCCAGATCTATTTATCCTTTTAAATCTCAGCCTCGAGGTCAATCCCTTGTTTATGACTTTGCCTGAGATCTGTCATTTACTGTACTTAGTTTTCTAAAGAAAGAAAGAGTAAATTTTGGTTGTTCTTAATAATTTTCCTTTCCTATATATCGAATTTTATTCACCTGTACAACAAAATTGAAATCAAGCAACACATATTGTTGAATATCGATTTAACTATGCACTGGATACAGAAGAAGTTGACAGAGCTTTATATGCGAAAGCAGAAGGGGGGAGGGTTACAGTTTGTTAATCAGGACAAAGGATCAAAGAATAATCCAGGCAGTAGATTGACATGTGCATGTGGCCTCCAATAAACACCGTCTTCAACAGATTCCTTTTCCGATGGTGGTTTATTGAATCCACGTACACCAGGAATCTTAATCTCCTCCCTGGATTGCCTTGATCCTTTGTCCTTGTCTTTTTTTTTTTTTTTTTTTTTTTGGTTTTTTTTTTTTTTTTTTTTGGGGGGGGGGTCATTATCCAACTCACTTTGTTAGTATGGTAATGCTTCCAAAATTTTACCCTAATTACAAACTTCTCGCCTAAGATTATGAATTTTTTTTCGATGAATTAACTTTAATGGTTCATAGATTTTATGAGTCTTTTATTTTTAAACAATTTATAAAAACAAGCATTATGGTCGATTAATCTCACACTATATTAATACCATTTCATTACGGCCTCAAGAACACAATCTCTGCCCTCATAATATGAAGCTTTGGTTTAATCTCGAGTGAAATGAGTTTGAACAGAGTAAAGAGAAAGGACAAGATGCTCTTCAGCTCAAAAACTTCACCGTCTCTCTTTCCCGATTAAAAATGATTGTTTCCTCTTTTCTGCCTTATATGAAGTTAATGCTTTCATTCCATTGAATTGGACAGAATTTCTAAGGTTCTAGTATACACATGATATACACTGCTTTTACCACATAATGAACAATTATGTAATTATTTGACTTGGCATAACACACAGAGAGAGAGAGAGAGAGAGAGAGAGAGAGAGAGAGAGAGAGAGAGAGAGAGAGTGGAGGATTGTGGGGAAGGGGGGGGGGGTTGTTGGGGACCTATTATCTGCTACAGAAGTGAATTGTCCACATTTAAAAAGCAAAACTTCAAGGACGTGATTATCTTATTGAATTCCTTTATTATTTTGAATCTTTTAACATCTGTATCCAATTAAATAGTTTACGTAGAGTATATGAATTTTCTGATATTTTTTTTGTGGTTTCAATAATTATGGGAACGATTAGTATGAATTGCAAAAACTGTATGATTTGCGTGAAAATCAATGGAAATACCACATTAACTGTCATTTCTCCCAAGTGATTTAATTGTTCTTCATAATTTCTTTTGCACTTTTTTTTCTAGGCAACACAGGCGTTCCAAATCGAGTAAAAGCGTGTGTTATTAAAATCATTGCATCGAGCCGATTCTGGTGATAGATTTTTGTATTTCGAACCTGTACTTTAAGAGTTTACCAAACATACTGACACATTCCATATGTAGGAAGGATCATTACCCTTGTTACTATTTACTTTGCATCAATCATCGGCTAACAATGGAAGTCTGTCGATAATCCCGTTTAAAGCAGAGCTGTTTCATTGGACTTTTTAGGTCACTCGGTTTTCGGATGACATCCTTACGTTAAATGGTATTTTGCACAGGAACATAAAAAGAGCAGTGACAGCCTACAGATTTATCATATCACTTTTCCATGAGAGGAATTAGGCGTTTTCTCTTTTACCATTTTCTTCTGCTAAAGCAATTTGTAAATGAGTAATAAAGTGGCTGTTCCAGAATGTAGTATTAGTACGTATTAAAATGATCTAATTGTCAAATTGTTTCTTCACTGTCTCCTGGTGTTGATCAATGTTAATCCTAAGGGCCCGGATCTAATAAATAAATTCCCTCTGACAGTCTGTTCTTTGAATAAAAGCATTTAAAACTGGTGTTGTTCATTTAAATTCAACTGATGATAAAACTGGTAACAGAATTTTAATCCAAAAATGGCCAGGAAGAATTTAATGGTTTTTACAAGCAGAAAATGTTATACATATGTCTATGAGATTAAGTGTCAGGTCAAAGGCTATTTCAGTCATTAAGAAAAGACAATGGTGATGGGTATGTAAAATATCTAAAATAAAAAACCTACATGATTTGAAGTCCTGCAAAATATTTCAGTGATGTCATTTACATTATGATTTTCTTGCACAGAAAGCAAGATTTGATGAAATATTGTTCCATTTTCTCTGACACAGATTCTTGCTAACACAGGAGACATCACTTCTATATATTATTATAAGTACTTACGAATAATTCCATAATGCAAGTATGCTGCCATTTGATCTCCCATTTGTAACATATACCCAATAGTATTAATAATTATTATGTTGAAAGGAAGATGACTTTGTGGCATACTCTCTTAACCACGAAGAGAAAAATTTTGGCTGACAGTTTTTTTACCACAGCCTCCTCAATAAAATTATCCTAGGAGAAATGAGGAATCTCAGGCACGTCTAAAAATTTCATGCAGCTCCCATTTTGTAAATAAATCCTTATTTTTTTCCATTTACTTTTGTATGTACTGAAAACCACCTTTTCATAGATCTGGATATCTTATTCACATATTTCCTCGAGGCTCCTAACTCTGGTTTACATGCTAGGAATGTTTTAAGAACTTAGCTGTCTAATGCCGCCTTCAGAAAGTACTCTGCACCTTTCCTTTTCTAGTCTATTTCATATGGACATTCAAAATTCTGAATCTGGCCTTTTGTTACTGCATTCTTACGAACTTTCTACTGGAGGTGATAATCAGTTGTCGTACTGTTTTGGAAAATTGTACATACTCAATTTCAAAGGCTCTCAAACACACACACTTACACACGCACACACATACACACACACCCACACACACACAAACACACACACACACATATCAATATATATAATATATATATATATATATATATATATATATATATAATATTATATATATATAAAATCGAGCTACAATGTCCTTTAATATCTAATTCGCTCTACCTCGGAATTAATAATATTTTCATATATGCTTAACCGAAGGGGAATTTTTTCTCGATAATAGATTTGCCTGGACAGGGCGCGAACCTATGGATCCTTTCAAACCCAGGAACGTCAGTGAAGCGTTACTACTACACCACCGCGAGAGGGTAACGCTTCACTGACGTTCCTGGGTTTGAAAGGATCCATAGGTTCGCGCCCTGGTCCAGGCAAATCTATTATCGAGAAAAAATTCCCCTTCGGTTAAGCATATATGAAAATATATTAATTCGAGGTAGAGCGAATTAGATATTAAAGGGACATTGTAGCTCGATATATGTATATGAATCACGGAAATGTGATATGACTTAAATAATAAATAATCAATGGCATTTGTATCGACCAAAAATACAGGAAACAGGTGTATATTTGTACTCTATTGTCCTCTGACAAAACTCCCCTTTGTTCTAAAGTTCTTCTCGAGTAGCAGATTGCTGGGAATTTACTAAGTGAATTTTACATAATTTCCCTATATATATATATATATATATATATATATATATATATATATATATATATATATATATATATATATATTATATATAGGGAAAATTATGTAAAATTCACTTAGTAAATTCCCAGCAATCTGCTACTCGAGAAGAACTTTAGAACAAAGGGGAGTTTTGTCAGAGGACAATAGAGTACATACACCTGTTTCCTGTATTTTTTGGTCGATACAAATGCCATTGATTATTTATTATTTAAGATACAGCTACAATATTTATCAGGAGAGCTATTTGCATATGGTTTTAACTGTATCATAATAATCGTGACAGCCATTTTTATCAATAATATATATATATATATATATATATATATATATATATATATATATATATATATATATATATTATATATATATATATATATATATGTATGTATGTATGTATATATATATATATATATATATATATATATATATATATATATATATATATATATATATATATATATATGTGTGTGTGTGTGTGTGTGTGTGTATGCATATATATATACACAAGATATAAATATATATATATATATATAATATATATATATATATATATATATATATATACATATATATATATATATATACATATATATATATATATATATATATTATTCATGAAATGTCTGTCACGATTAATATGATACAGTTAAAACCATATGCAAATAGTTCTCTGGATAAGTATTGTAGCTGTATATTTAATAATAATCAATGGCATTTGTATCGACCAAAAATACAGGAAATAGATATATATTTCTACTCTATTGTCCTCTGACAAAACTCCCCTTAGTTCCAAAGTTCCTCTCGAGTAGCAGAATGCTGAGAATGTAAGTGAATTTTACATAATTTCCTTATACTTAACTTTCCTTGAATTCATATATTACACAATGTTCCTTATTTTCCGAGACAACCAAACTAAGCCTTTGACACTGAATTTATCATATAAATGCAAATGGAAATAAATTGTAAATTCCTCTTCTGCCCGTCTGAACCGTCTCTGTTAAACAAAAGTTTGTGGGCGTCTGTTTCAATAATCCCCAAATTTTTTAAAGCTTCACATTTTGCAGTTCTCTCTCTCTCTCTCTCTCTCTCTCTCTCTCTCTCTCTCTCTTCATGGAAATGTCCTTATCCGAATGTTCTTATAAATATCTTATATAGGGAAATGTGCATCCGATAAATTCTTGATAAGTGAAACTCCGCTGGGAATTATAGAAAGGAGGGCGAACTAGACTGATAAAGAGAGAGAGGAGAGAGAGAGAGAGAGAGAGAGAGAGAGAGAGAGAGAGAGAGAGAGCGCTTATTAGCGTCCCTTACTTTTTCTTGTTGACAAACAAACAATCATTAATATTGAACTTCAGGCAGAAAATCAGGAGTATCCACCAAAGTAATTTTCAGATACTTATTTTATGATCAAAATTTGGACCTTTATTCCATTTTCAAGACAGTTTTACCATAATCATCAAAAGGTAAAGAAGCAAAGAAGAGAGTATGGAGAAGCTCAACACATCATTTCCAATTTGCAAATATATTGGAAAAAAAGTGCTTAATATAAATATAACCATTTCTTTCTCACAAAACTAACGCTTAGGTAAACGAGGAAAGACTTACGATATACTGTAACAAATCGTAACAATATAACCTTTAATTAAAAAATCCTCATAGTAGCACGAGTCTTCAATTGGAGAAACAACTCCACAGTTATGTAAATGTACATATATTTAAATTTAAATCTTTAGATAGCTTTCGGGAATCTGTTCGGTTCCCCTTATCAATTTGACAGGTTGATATAGCCTTCCAGCAAAGTCAACATAACAGGAGTCAAATTAAGTGACTTGTTTCTGAACAATGGAACCGGTCGTTTTCTAATGAAAGTCCCACCAGTCGTCAAAGGACTAAAGGAGTTCTAACTATTTAATTTATTTCAGTCCTTTTGTCACGTGGTTTCTGCTTCAGCTAAAACTCCCCTGATTAAATACCAATGAATTCATATCGATGCATATCCTTTTCCCTCTATGTGCGTATCACTGTTTCTGTCTCCTTGCCCAACTGCCTGTCTGCCATGCTCTCCCTCCGCGGAAACTACGTCCCCCACCCGCCCTCCCCCCTCCCCCCTCCCCAACGCCCCTATCCTTCTCTTGCATTTTTGAATTTCAGTTGATTTTCACTTCTTGATTGGATTTCTGGTAAATTTATTCCAAGACAAAAGAATAAATCTTCGGGGCTGTGATGTCATACATGTAAAAGGAATACGTTAAAGAACTGGAGAAAGAGCAGAATAAGTTTTTCTTTGATTAAATTTCATTGAATAACGGGAAAAAGCCTCATGTTAAAACAAACAAATAAGGTAAGAGGTATAGATAGGCTAGATTAAATCTTAATTAAAACTCGGACGCTTAAAAGGCACGTCAAATACTCTTCTTCCTAGCTTAAACCCATTTTTATATGGGGTCGCCATTGCGAATGAGTCGTCTCCATCGATTTCTGTCTTGTGCCTCGTTCTCATTTATACCTTTCAATTCCTATCTTCCCTTACACAATCACGCCATCTCTTTCTTGGTCTTCCCTTCTTCCTTCTACCCCGCACTTCCATTTCCATCGTATGTCTTCCAACATGATGTTCCTCCCTTCGTAACAGGTGACCATACCATCGAAAGCCTTCCTTCCTGTATTTTCTTCGATATTTCAGCTACCTTTGTCGATCCTCTTATATACTCATTTCTAATCCTATCTTCCCTTGTTACTCCCGACATCCATCTCAGCATTCTCATTTCTGCTACATCCATCTTCTTCTCCTCTGTTTTCCTCATACTTCCTGTTTCTGTTCCATATAACATTGCTGGTCTGACCACCGTCCTATGGAACTTTCCTTTCAATTTCAGAGGGACCTTCTTGTCACAGAGTACCCCTGATGCAGCCCTCCAGTTATTCATCCTGCCTGAATTCGGTGTCTCACCTCTTGGTTCATGCTTCCACTATCCTCTAATACGGACCCATAGTACTTGAACTTCTGTACTTTCTTTATTTCTTCCCCATCCAATCTTATGCTACTTCCACCATCTCAGTAATACTAGAACACATATATTCGGTTTTTGATCTGCTTATTCTCATTCCTCTCTCCTCAAGTGCTGCTCTCCACCTCTCCAACCTCCCCTCCAACTCCTCCTTCCCCTCTGAACACAACACAATGTCATCAGCGTATAATGCACCATGGCACTGCTTCTCTAACATCCCTGGTCATTACATCCATCACGATGTTGAAGATGAATGGGCTAAGTCCTGACCCCTGGTGTAGTCCCACTCCTATCTCAAATCCATCCGTCTCTCCAACACTACTCCTCACTCTAGTATACACATTCCTGTACATCTCTTTAATAATTCTGACATACTTTTCCGGCACCATCTTCTCCCTCAAACATCTCCATATTTCTTGCCTTGGCACTCTGTCATAGGCCTTTTCAAGGTCTATGAATACCAAATGCAGGTCTCGTTGTTTTTCTCTGAATTTCTCCATTAGCTGCCTTATGCAAAATATTCCATCCGTTGTGCCGCTTCCCTTCATAAATCCTAAACTGTTCCTTCCCTATTCTAACTTCCTCTCTCAGCCTGCTATCTATTATTCTTTCCAAAATCTTCAACGTGTGAGACATTAGTTTTATACCTCTATAATTACTGCATTCCTGGACATCACCTTTACCTTTAAATATAGGTATCAATATGCTTTCCCGCCATTCTTCTGGTATCTTTTCCTGTTCGAATATTTTTACCATCAGATCATACAAGATGTCTACCCCCTTCCTCTCCTAAGGCTTTCCAAACTTCGACTGGGATTAAGTCAGGTCCTGTTGCCTTCACATTCCTCATTCTTTTTAAGGCTCGTATCACTTCATCCCTAGATATCCCCATTACCATTCCCATGTTTACTTGTCCATCCTCTCTTACAAGTCTTTCATTTTCTTCATTTAGCAGTTGTTCGAAATACTCTTTCCATCTTTTCAGGATGTCTTCTTCCTTTTTTATGACCGTACCATTCCTATCTTTCATTTGCTTAATATGGGTGATGTCCTTTGTTCTTTTATTTCTTACTTTTGACAGTTTGAGCATCTTACTCAACCCTTCCTTGGTTTCCAGTTCATTATAAACCTCCTCATATGTCCTTGCCTTAGCTTGAGCTACCACCCTTTTTACTTCTTTGTTTCTTTCTCTTAATCTTTCTCTGTCCTCCTGCAGCTGTG
This sequence comes from Macrobrachium nipponense, assembly GCF_015104395.2. NCBI lineage: Eukaryota > Metazoa > Arthropoda > Malacostraca > Decapoda > Palaemonidae > Macrobrachium > Macrobrachium nipponense. The sequence goes on from NC_087207.1 coordinate 43,130,324, forward strand.
ACTCTTCAAATCTCTTCTTTGCCTCCCTTTTACCCTTCACCACTTCCCCCACCTCTTCTCCCCACCACCAGCTCTCCTTTTCCTCCCATACTATTCCAGATGTTTCCCCTAGTATCTCCTTTCCATGTCTTCTAATCACCGATGCATTATGCCTCCACCATTCTCCCACATCTTCAATTCCCAGATCAACCTCTCCCAGCACTCTTCTCTTGAACTCTCTCTTCTTATCATTCTCCCTCCCTAACAATTTATACCACTTGATTTTCTTTACCCCATTCGTTTTCGTTTTCTTTTCTCTTTTCATCCTTAAATCCATACAAAGGAGCCTATGTTGGGGGGCCACGTGGTCACCTGGATAACTTTACAATTCCTAACTTCCACCAGCCTTGATCTATTGTAAAGGAGGTAATCTATTTGTGTGCACCTACCGCCACTCCTGTATGTTATCAAGTGCTCCCTCTTCTTTTTTGAAGAATGTGTTCACTATTGCCATATCAAAGGACACGGCAAAGTCCACTATACTCTCTCCTTCTGGGTTTCTCTCCCCAATCCCATGTCCTCCATGCACACGTTCAATTACATCCTTTTCATTTCCGACATGTCCATTAAAGTCTGCCCCCACTACAGTCCTCTCCTGCTCTTCCAGTTCTTGCGTTACCTCACTCATTTCGTTCCAAAACGGCTCTTTTCTTCCTCTGTGCAGCCCACTTGTGGAGCATAAGCGCTAATGATGTTCATTGTTTCCCCTCCATAACATATCTTCACTCTCATAATGCGATCATTCTTTCTACTCACTTCCGTCACTGCATTCTTCATTTCCCCCGACAACACTACACCAACGCCATTCCTACCCTGCTCATTTGCTCCACTATAGATTAGCTTGTAGCCATCCCCCAGTTCTTTAGCTTTATTACCCTTCCATCGAGTATCCTGCACACACAAAATATCCACTCTCTTTATCCTCATCAATTCCGCCAACTCTCTTCCTCTTCCTGTCATAGACTCAATATTGAGCTGGCCTATTCTGATAACATTTAGAGCTCGCTTCTTTAGCTGCACCCGCTCATGATGCAGTAGCCCTCGCCTTGTCACAGAGTTAGGGCGATGTGTCTGTGCGTCGTTTACGGAGTACGCCCTAGCACTATTCTCATCAATATCAAGACTCATTTCATTGGTTCTGGCGTGGGTTTTTACAGTCGGATGCCCTTCCTGACACCAACCCTCCCTATTCATCCGGGCTTGGGACCGGCACCCACAGAGGCTGGCTTGCCCCCACAGGTGGCTAGATTAAAAGGCACGTCAAATACAATAATGAAAAAGTCTTAAATAAAAAGTGAAGTTCATCAACTTCGTATCTTCTTGTTGTAAACAAGATAATTACTAATTGTTTAGAATAAAATTCAACGAAAATGCTATTTTGTTTGCTAAAAATGAGAGAGAGAGAGAGAGAGAGAGAGAGAGCGAGAGATAGAGAGAGAGAGAGAGAGAGTAGAGAGAGAGAGAGAGAGAGAGAGAGAGAGAGAGAGAGAGAGAGAGAGAGGAGCAAAATATCCTGAGGCATCGATATTTATAACTAGGATCTGAAAGCTACGCTTAACTTCTAAACATTAAATAAATTACAATGCACTACTTTTCAAATATCAGTTATTCTTCTTTGTAAAGAGTGAAAAACCAGTCGTGAGCGTGTCCAGGACTTCGACGCATACTTTTATCAGGATCGATTAGTACAAATTATAAATTCAACTTACGCCAGAATTATAGAGGCAATATGATGCCCGATGGCATTAATCTGGTGGTGCCTTTTAGTCTGTTAATCTTGATGATACTGATAAAATCAGAACAATACGGTTCTTAGCCATTTTTATTCTTAATTGCAAGATTCTTCAACGTTTGATTTTATATTCTATGAAGATAAGAAATCGTTGAAAAGAGTTTGTACAGGAAGGTTAGATGAATGACGATCACAATTACATTACATATAACTTACTCCGGATTT
>NC_087207.1:43132819-43142819 GCF_015104395.2 Macrobrachium nipponense
TTAATGAGATGAAGTGAAAAAACTGTATCATATATCCTGTGATCACTATTATTTACCAATATCATTGTTTTATATTTTATTACTTGAATCAATTCATGTACACAATGAATTTTTATTACTTATATATATATATCACATTAGTGTCTGTATCACACTCCTATAAGTCAAATGCAAGTCAAGTTTGAGTAATATTCAGTAGTTGGTTTTGGTAGCTGACCGAGCTAATGTAAGTGTTTACATAATAAAAATATGGAATGTTAGTCCATATATATAACAGACCAGATTGCCTTGCAGGAATGTGGATCAGACTAGAGACGCTAAAGATGACGTATACAATAAGTATGTAGGCTAAGATAACATGCCGTCACCTGTAGTCATTCAATTGTTTATAAAACATTAGTCCAAGCTCCCTGCTTGAGACAACTACCGCCTACGTGATCTGTAGCGTGTCTCATTTGATTGTGTGTTCGTATGAAACTATGTCATGTAAGTATGTTCATATGTTCGAACTACTGTCTATTCCTTCATAACTTGTAACAGAGATGGTGACAGGCAGAACAGAGTTAGCTATCGTCATTAGAAGACCTGTACCTCTTTACCTAAGCTTTATCATGTAGAGGAATAGGATTAGCCATCATCATTGGCAGAAGCAATCAAGCTATCGTTATTAGAAGACTTGTACAATCATATCTGATCTTCAGCATGTAAAACTTCAGAAGAAATTATATCTATTTTTATACTTAGTGTTTTCTACAAGAACCTCACCGAACCATGAGTTTTAACACATCGTCGTAAAGATAATACCGACTTCGTAAGTGATCTACAAAACCCCAGACACTCCTTTGAAGATGGAAGTGCAATACCAACCGACTTAGCGTATAGATTATCGCAAGTCTAACATTACCTCATAGGGCGCCTTATCATACAAGGCACAAGCCCTAATACATGCACTAATAACAACACCCGCACAGGTATCTCGGGATGCACTCGTCATTACACAAGCAAAAGTCATACTGAGTGTGCCCACTGCTCCTATGCTGCCTCCCTGGGAGAAATGCTGAGTCCAATGAAATCCTTCCCCTCCCTTTAGCACAGTTAACAGATAGATATTTTCTCATTTTTTTCTCACTAAGTAACTGAAAACTAACAGTTTAACATTTTTCCACAATCCCACAAAGGCTTTGTCGTTCGAAAACTATCGCTAAGCCATAACCCATAACCCCTTTATTTTTTTAAACTGGTCACCAGTCTCCACATTGGCGTTCCTAGGCATAAAAAAAACTCTTTTATACCACTTTTTTCACCGCTAGCCACCAATCCTGTAATGGGATATTTCCCATCACTTATTAGGTAAGTGTGCAGCACGAATGGAAGGCAAACCAACACACAGTATTACACACAGCCTCTCTCTCTCTCTCTCTCTCTCTCTCTCTCTCTCTCTCTCTCTCTCTCTCTCTCTCGGCAACTCTAGCACTGACACCTCTTTCTCTCTAAGCAATCTCTCTCTCTCTCTCTCCACCTCTTTCTCTCCATTCTAACAGGTAACGAAAGTGAGAGAGTCACATCATAACATTATAATTTTATTAACAATGAATAAATAATTAATCAATCAAGTAATCAAGTCTTACAGACTAACTCAAAAAACCCCGAACCAGTAAAATGTCTAACAGTAATGGTTGTCACCAAAAAGTCTACACCCATCTGGGAACTCTTTGTCCCTCCATTGCCAGTTCTACCAGAACCGTCCAAGCAACCGGACCACTATAAACACTATATAACAAAGACTCCCGGCGAGCGCCATGGCATCTTGCCTTTCACTCAAAGACGCCTCTATCAAAAATCCCCCCATAGACTTGCGTATGAAACTATTAAAGGGAAGAGGCGCACACGCACATACGAACGCACACTTCGTTAGCGCCTCACGATTCTAGCTGCATCCAGTTTCACAAAGGCACTTTGAGAAGAGTTAATAAACTCAGTACATTGACTTGTCCAACTAAGCATTTTTAACTCACGCCATCCCAAGAAACTCATTGTTCAGGTACTTGCGGGTCGTTACTTCTCACTGTTCTTCACATTCCATAGGTCACAGAGAACACATGGACAATATATTATTAATTCAAAAACCCTAGGCGTTTCATATATATATATATATATATATATATATATATATATATATATATATAGATATATATATATATATATATATACACACACACACACACAAAGCATATATATATATATAATATATATATATATATATATATATATATGTGTGTGTGTGTGTTTGTGTGTGTGTTTGTGTGCCATTTATGTATATGTATAATTTAGCATCTATATCAGATAAAACTAACTGGCATGCATTCCGATATTTTCAAGTTATATTTATCAAGATTTATGTCAATTAACTGAAATATTACCATGACAATTTGTCATAAAGTTAATTTGTAATCGAGCTCTGAAAAATGTGGGATGGCCACTGCCTAATGAAATGTCTTCATAAATGTGACAGGTTTAATTCATTGTATTACCAGAGCTGCTATGAGCCCTTTAAAACCTACTCGACGCCTTTGCCGGCCTTGAAATATGCAAATATCATTTATGCCCAAATACGTGCTGCCCTGCCCCTTTGTTTGAAAGCAACTGCACTGTCACTCAGACCGTGCATAAGGACACTCGTTCATGTATTTTCGTGGAAGTTGTGACTGTTTTTTAATAACCTTACGTAAGGCAATTTGAATGCAATCAGGTATGAAGGGCTTCGTTATTCGTTATTAAATTTCGAAAAAAGTGATGAAAAAAGATACACTGGAATCTGTTTACATGATTACGAAATTATATCAATTTTATTCGAAATCCGGTGTCAGTTTTCGATGCAATCGCTGGGAACTCTTGTGTACAAATTGCATAAGTTCATTTGCGAAATATCAGTTTGGTCTCTCACCAGAACAAGTATTAATGAAAAAATAACTTCCAAATAAATATGTTAATATCATTACTTTGATCCTATTTTCATGAAATAGATAAAAACTGCTTTCTTTGCCTAGCATAAACCCAAACAGGTTTTCGCTATTGCATATATAAAAGCATATTACGTACTATATTTTGCATTAATATATAAGCTAATTTTTGGGGCACAGCGTTTGAAATACCACCGACCATAACATATTTCCTCTGTTTTACAATACTAGCTTGCTCTATCAGCAACCAGTAACAAAAAACTCGTGTAGGATCATGGTGGATCAATCACTTCAAATGTGAATCATATATGAAATAATAGCAATTGGCAATTTGGCTTTCCCTCTCTAAGGTAGGAGTTCAAAATTAGTTCAACTTTTTTTTCTTGAAGGTGGAATGTGTTTCAGCAAACGCCATAAGTAATCTAGATAAGGTTATGATAACTTATAGTTCCTCTAACAATAAAAAGAAAAACTCCTGAAGGGTACCTGCAAGAAAAAGAAAAAAAAAAAAAAAACGGAATTTGGAAGCCGGGTAATTAGTTCGCAGATGAACGACGAAATACCCTTGACTGTGCTGAACAGAATGCAGGAAATATTCTTATGGATTTTGGCTTATTCAGATCAAGACTTTTGTTCTTGAATCTATTTCGTTTTTTTCAGTTCAGGCCCAGATGATCGATATTAAAAGGAAAATAAAGAATTAAAAGAGAGAGAGAGAGAGAGAGAGAGAGAGAGAGAGAGAGAGAGAGAGAGAGAGAGAGAAAGTGTGGGGATCTTAGGTAGCTTGAAAGAGACATGATAATGATGACTATTTATGTTGTATGCCAATAAAGCTACTGTTTATGCGTTATAACGAAATCTATGGCAATAAGGAAATTCTGCACAGAGGGTTCACGAGATAAAGGCTGAAGGAATCAGGTGTTGTTGTGCTGTTATTCTCTCCGGAGGCGTCAACAATTGGAGAAACAGCTTTTCTTGGGGGCAAAATAATGCCAGCTGCAAAAGTCTAGCACATCTGCCTCGTGTAAATCCTTTCCCAGGGAATAATCACATCGCAATTACAAGCGTAATCATACTAATTGGGGCAACGGATTTCTGGGATCTTTACACGCAGGTTAGATCCGGAAATAATTGGTAATGACCACAATACTAATTATAAAACAAAGGAAGCGTCTCCTCGCTCAGTTTACGAAGCCTCAAGCGGGAATTAGGCAATGAAAAGAACTTGGAGGTAAAGAAAAACGAAGTGACAGATTATAACACAAAAAGACACCAAATCTCCATCCGGAGGTTTTTAATTAACCTCCTCTAGATGAAGTATGGTACTGTGTGGTGTAGGTGTGTGGTCGCCAGAGAGGAATAGGAACTTAACTGCACCCCAATAAAACCCCTCGACAAGAAAGGGATTATGAAGCCATCTTGAAACGGAGGAGAGGGAATGGAAAGGCCGTAGATTGGGATACTTCCTTTTCCCACAATGTTGTAAACAAGGGCGATATCAGAGGGAAAACTCAGTTGAGAAAATCCTGAAGGGAAAATTTATATGCAACCGGAGTGGAAAAGGAGATTTCCCAGAAATGTGATTAGGAATGAAAGGAAAAAATCTAGAAGATGGAATTAGGCAATTCTTTTAGAAGAATGGGTTTTTTTGTGTATACGATGGGCCAAACATTATTTAGATGAAGAGATTAGACTGCTCAAAAGCTAGTTAAAAATTCAGGTTTAATTTATAGTGGTAAAACATCAAAGAACTTCATTAGTATTGATTAGCCTAATTAGAATGACTTCTGTAAAATGCGTTTATCTGATGTAGAGTAGATTTCTTATCCAGTAATTATTTTCTTTTAGTTCTCTCATATGAGCTGAATGAAGTGAAAAGGGCAACGTGAATATACTCAGTAACACATCTCTCCGTTCTTTTTATGGAGAGACTGTTAACAAAATCCCTGAGGTGAGTGTCGCGGTCATCAACAACAAAGTATTTCATAGCCATGTGTCCTACTTTGAATAAAAGCATCTTTGATAAGTCTGCAAGTCATATCCTGGGGTCGAATCGCAATTTGACATATAAGTTTGGATCGATCGTACCAACTATTTTGTGGGGCCCCTTTCTAATTTCCCCCATATGAACCTGTTTTATTATTATTATTATTATTATTATTATTATTATTATTATTATTATTATTATTATTATTATTATTATTATTATTATTATTATATGCTAGATGTTTGTCTGGGACTAATTGCAGCTTTTACTGCTAGGAGTACGCGGGCGGTAGAGGATGTATGATTTTGATTTTGTTGTGGACTACATCCCAGCTGAGAGGAATGTTGTTGCGGATATGATGTCTAGAGTACCTGGGGAAGGGAAAGAAGAGAACGTAAAAGACATAAGACCAGAGTATCTGCCGACTGGATTGGTAGTAGCAGTGAGAGTAGAATAGGAGGTGACTCGATGTTTGAATGATTTGGTAGATGAAGGTTTGAAGGTGCGCTGCCTGGAAGCGTGAATGAGCTCAGAGCTGAAGCAATTGAGGAAGTTTTGCAGGAGGCCTGGATGTTTGGGAATGTCGAATGTGGAGAGCTATGATGTGTCACAGGAGTAGCCACATTTCAGGAGGTTTTGGTGGCGGTAAGTAAGAAGTATAAGGTGATTGTATCCGTACAGGTTGGGGGTGAGAAACCTCTAGTGTATCGGCATAAGGGAGTGAAAGAGAGCGAGCGTGAGATGCATTTGCAGTGTTTAAGTGGGGTGCATTATAACTGGGTTGTAGAGAAAAAGAACTATACACGGAAGTATGAAAAGGTAGGAGTCATTTTGAACCAAACGTAAGAACAGCTCTTATATGACATTTACTACAAAATCATAGACACGGAGAGAGAGAGAGAGAGAGAGAGAGAGAGAGAGAGAGAGAGAGAGGAGAGAGAGAGAGAGAGGGCAAAATTAAAAGTGCCCTCTTTATTTTCAATGTGAAGCAGTACCTTTCTTAAAATAAACGCTTATAACACTTTTAATCAATGACTAGTTTTCAAAATGGCAACAAAAATGGAAAGGAAGTGGAAACTGCTGGATAATCTGCCGCTACCTTCTGGCTAATCCCGACAGAACAGAGGACAATTATCTAAAGCCTTTTCCTCACTCTGAGGATCCTTCTCACTAAAGGAGAACAGTTGGTACCCGAAAATGGCTCTATTACCGCAGCAAAAGACGATTTACTGTAACCCTCATTTAGGCAAGAATTCCATTTGAACTACCGTGCAAGAAATTTCAGTTAGGAAAAAGATAGCAACAACTTAAACTATCAGAGAAGAGGCTATGCATAATACTATATCTCTTTAATGCCTAAATAAATATAAAGGTAGCTGGTGTCTGTTTTTAACAGCACGTTATCGCTACTTCTACTTTATTCTAAATAGTACAACAACTTCTGACGTCAGAGAGAAAGGGAGAAAGCATGGGAATTCTTGTATCACTTCCTAGAAAAATTGGACACCTGAGAGAGGCAATTATCAAAGCCTTTCCCTCACGGGAGGATCAGCCTCAAAGAAGGGTACAATTTGATGCTCCAGTAATTTGAGAAATAACGTGATAATAGAGTAACCGATATTCCAAAAGTATCACTACTTTGCTTTATTTCTTTCTGTATAAATTGAAGTTGGTTCGATATCCAAGTAAATATACAGTCATTATTAATTCTCTCTCTCTCTCTCTCTCTCTCTCTCTCTCTCTCTCTCTCTCTCTCTCTCTCAAACCCACATTATAAAAATAATGCAGTTAAGACATTTAATATTACCAATATAAATTTGAATAGGAAGGTCGCAGTAGATAAAAGTCTGTCGATTTCTGTGCATCGAGCTCCACAATTTTATATTTTTAGAAGGACTCATATTTATACTGAAAATCCAAAGTTTAATTTACTAATCATGAGCGAGCTTGAGGAATAGAAATAAATGTGCAAGATTGAGAATCTGGTTAATCTTCTGAAACGGTTACATGCATTAATTGATCTTGTGCATCTCTGAAGGCCAAGTCCCTGTACTGAATCAACTGCACGCTTCGAATGCATTTTTTATGTTTGCAAGCAGCAAAATATTCAAAGATTGTTAGCACATCTCATAGACGACAACATATCAGAACTTTACCTTCTCGTTAAACACAAATACTCACAACAAAATAGAATGTAGAAAATAGTTCTTAAATCGTTTACATTCTTAGTTAAAGAGTCACTTCTTTATTCAGAAGGTAGTTAAACTTAGATTAAGTCACTTAAATAATTTTCCTCAAGTCTAGATACAATACTTTTCGACTTAGATTGTCATTTTATCCTAACGTCTTTTGCCAGCTACGAAAATCACCCTTTTCAAAGCCTCTATTTAGCTTGCATTTGTGTTTGTTTGTTTGCTTGTTTGTCTTGTATCTCTATTTTCGACATGATCCCTTCGTCCGATGGACTTGACATTTTGCATGGTTACCTAATCTCGGGGGCAATACACGTTACATAATCAGTGGGTCAGCAGTGACCTCTAGTGACCCTACAGTGACTTTTCCCAGTATCTGAGATTTGTATGAAACTCTCATGTATCGTTTACAAATTCTGTCAAAACTAAAAATTATAAAATAAACACATATAAGGAAAAGTGGTAGAAAGCTTTTAATAAAATGCACTAAAAAGTGAAAAATTTATTTTCGAGAGACGGGATTTTCTTACAATTACTCATGTGTAAAAAATAAAAGCGTGGAAGCCAAACATTTAAGGAAATTCTACAAGAGATGAAAAAAAATATTCCTTTTCTTGTAGCGTTTCCTTCGATTGTTTGACTCCCAAACTTTTGCTAATTGATTAATTGTAAGAAAATATCGGTGTCTCTCATCAAAAATTTATTTTCCAGTTATTATTTTTTAGTAAAAGTTTTTTTTATTTATTTATTTATTTTACTTTATTTTTTTTTTCAATTCTAATATTTTATTTTACGCTCCGGTTATCACGTTATCAAACTAATTAGTGATACTGTGAAAGGTTATATTTGAGAAACAAATCCTCAGTTATGTAAATGTACATATATTTAAATTTAAACCTTCAGATAGCTTTCGGGAATCTGTTCGGTTCCCCTTATCAATCTGACACGTTGATATAGCACTCCAGCAAAGTAAACATAACAGTACGACAACAGATTATCACCTCCCGTAAAAAACTCGTAAGAATTCAGTAACAAAGATCTCTAGATAACAAAAGCCAGATTCAGAATTTTGAATGTCCGTGTGAAGAAGACTGGAAAAGGAAAGGAGCAGAACAGTTTCTGAAGGCGGTATTAAGTCAGTAAAGTTCTCAAAACATTCCTAGATTGTAAATCTTTCTTCAATAGAAGGGAGAGTTAAAAGTCTCGAGGAAATATGTGAAAAAGGTAGCCAAATTTATAAAAAGGTGGTTTTCAGTATGGTTCTTACATACAAAAGTAAATGGAAAAAACAAGTATTTATTCACAAAATGGGAGCTGCATGAAATTTTTGGATAATTTTATCTGAGGAGGTTGGGGTGTTAAAAACTGTCAGCAAAGTATTTTTTATCGTGGTTAAGAGAGTATGCCACAAAGTCATTTTCCTTTCAACCTAATAATTACTAATAATATTGGGAATATATTACAAATGGGAGATCAACTGATAGCATACTTGCATTATGGTATTATTCATAAGTACTTATATTTATATATAGAAGTGATGTCTTCTGTGGTAGCAAGAGTCTGTGATTAGAACTAAGATTCCAGAACTCAAGATTGTCAGAGAAAATGGAAGAATATTTCATCAAATCTTGCTTTCTATGCAAGAAATTCATAATGTAAATGACATCACTGAAATATTTTGCAAGACTTCAAATCATGTAGGTTTTTTTTATTTTAGATATAATTAATTACCCTTCACCATTGTCTTTTCTTAATGACCGAAATAGCCTTTGGCCTGACGCTTAATCTCATATAAGTTTTTCTGCTTGGAAGAAGCATTAAATTCTTCCTGACCATTTTTGGATTCATATTCTGTTACCAGATTTGTCATCATTTGAATTTAAAAGAACATCACCAGTTTTACATGCTTCTATTCAAAGAACAAATGGGCAAAAAAAATGTAGCTATGAGAAAAGCTCAATTCCTCTCATGGAAAAGTGATATGACAACTCTATAGGCCGTCAATGCTCTTTTTATGCTCCTGTGGAAAATACCATTTGACGTCAGGATGTCATCCGAAAACCGTGTGACCTAAAAAGCCCAATGAAACAGCTGAGCTTTAAACGGGATTATCGACAGACTTCAATTGTTAGCCGATGATTGATGCAAAGTAAATAGTAACAAGAGATATGATCCTTCCTACATATGGAATGTGCCAGTGTGTTTGGTAAACTATTAAAGTACAGGTTCGAAATACAAAAATCTATCACCAGAATCGGCTCGATGCAATGATTTTAATAACACACGCTTTAACTCGATTTGGAACGCCTGTGTTGCCTAGAAAAAAAAATGCAAAAACAATTCTGAAGACAATTAAATCCCTTGGGAGAAATGACACTGATTTTCACGTAAATCATACTGTTTTTGCAATTCATACTAATCGTCACCATAATTATGATAACCACAACAGAAATATCAGAAAATTCATATACTCTACGTAAACTATTTAATTGTATAAAGTTGTTAAAAAGAGTCAAAATAATAAAGGAATTGAATAAAATAATCACGTCCTTGAAATTTTGCTTTTTAAATGTCGACAATTCACTTCTGTAGCACATAATAGATGCCAACAACCAACACCGTCCCCCTTCCCCAACTCCTCCACTCTCTCTCTCTCTCTCTCTCTCTCTCTCTCTCTCTCTCTCTCTCTCTCTCTCTCTCCCGTGTTATGCAAAGTCAAATGATTACATAATTGTTCATTAAAAGCAGTGTATATTATATGTGTACTAGATCCTTAGAAATTCTGTCCAATTCAAGGGAATGAAAGCATTAACTTCATGTAAGGCAGAAAAGAGGAAACAATCATCTTTAATCAGGAAAGA